>NW_005871427.1:149405-151572 GCF_000147115.1 Myotis lucifugus | reverse complement strand
GTCACATTTGAGAAGCCACCAAGTGACATCATGTTACACGGAGAAAATGTCAAAGTTATACTTGTTACATCATGACCGAGACAAGGGCTCACCTGTGACTACTTCTATTCATCAAAACTAGAGGTCCATATCAGAATAATTGGACAAGAAAAAAATTTAAATGTTCAAATAAGAAAGAAACAAGTTAAAATGCTTCGCCTTATCTTTATACAGATGACATGATCTTGTACATAGAAAACCTTAAAAACTGTATGAGGGGCTAATATAACTAGAATTCAGGAAAGATATAAGATACAAAATCTACACAAAAATGGCTTGTGTTTCTGCCCCCTCTCAACAAAGTGTCTTCAGGACACTAAAAATTCATGGGGATGTTTCAGAGAAAATGAGAAAAGAAATTTGAACTGGCTAAATGTCAAGGAGATCACAACCTAATGAAACAAGAACCCTGGACGCATGTGTCCTCAGTCTTGGTTAATCCCACATCATGTTCTCAGATAGCTTTTCCCTTCAATGTGGCACTAAATCAGCTGCAGGCTCCAGTTGGCCCCTATCACGTGGGGACACGGTGACAACAATCCCAAGGGTCATATGCAGACACCAGGTTTCCAATAACAAGATTTCATAAATTCAACTTAATTATTCCCAAATCCATTCCAACATCTTCTGCTAAACACACTTGGCCATGCCGGAGATTCTTCTATATCCCAGCGTATGAAACTGGATCTAAAACAGACACAAAAGAATAAACACCACAAAAGAGGCAGTGCAGCTGCTACAGGTCCAGCACCAAACTCCCATGAAGGAATAGGACCCAGGAGCTCTGTCTGTGTCTCTGTAGCTCATGCTTCTGTTCTCATGGACCCGCATAGATGCTCCTCTCTCCACAACACTTGGTCCACAGGCTCTAGGCTCACACTCTGGTCTTAGTTTATCCTCTGATCACTTTGTAGGGGAAAAAGTGTCAGATGGAACTTCCCCTCTCCTGAACAAGAACCTCCTGCACATTTACTTCTTTCTCAGGTTGTGAGGGTTGATTTCTCTTGGTTGTCATTACTGGTGACTGTCAAAGGCATCTCTCATTTTAAACCTCCTCTTTTTCTTTTTATGACAATTTTATCTCCTGGGTCTTTGTACAGGTCTCCTGGAGTTTTGGGTCCACTGGGGAGAGCACAGGCCCAGGTGTGGGGAGTAATTCTTCACAGACATGCACACTTGGACATGTCACACTCTGAGACCATGTCCTTTCTGTCAAAATCCAACCCCTGATCTCCCTATATAGTAGGAGGACATGCAAATACAGACCCCTCTGCTCATAAAAACAAGCCCAGCCCTGACCCTGCAGCTCTGGGACAGGAGCCCAGCCCCAGGATCCCAAGGTGTTTCCATTCCCTGATCAGGACTGAACACAGACCACTCACCATGGGGTTGGGGCTCAGCTGGGTTTTCCTTGTTGTTATTTTAAGAGGTAATTTATGGAGAAAAAGAATGACTGAGTATGTGAGTGGATGTGAATGAGAGAAACAGTGGACTTGTGAGAGTTTCCTGACCAAGATATCTCTGTGTTTGTAGGTGTCCAATGTGATGTGCAGCTGGTGGAGTCTGGGGGAGACTTGGTGCAGCCTGGGGGGTCTCTGAGACTCTCCTGTGCAGCCTCTGGATTCACATTCAGTAGCTACTGGATGCACTGGGTTCGCCAGGCTCCAGGGGAGGGGCTGGAGTGGGTCTCACTCATTAATCCTGCTGGAAGTAGCACATACTATGCCAACTCTGTGAAGGGCCGATTCACCATCTCCAGAGACAACGCCAAGAACATGCTGTATCTGCAAATGAACAGCTTGAGAGCAGAGGACACGGCCTTGTATTACTGTTCAAGAGACACAGTGAAGGGAAGTCAGTGTGAGCCCAGACACAAACCTCACTGCAGCAGAAGCTGTGACCACAAGGGGGCTCTAAGGGTCCCTGAACACAAGGACCATCCCAGCAGCAGGAGCATTTGGAGGTTATGGCTGGTTTCCTGTTTGGTTACCCCTTCATGTCACAGTTTCTCTCAGGGAACCTCTGATTCCTGACTCTGCACTTACCTCTGAGTCTCTGAGTTAGGAAAGTCTGTGTAAACAGAGACACTTTCTCATGTGACAAACTGCAAAGATTTATTTTCAGACAC
>NW_005871427.1:94166-149305 GCF_000147115.1 Myotis lucifugus | reverse complement strand
CCAGAGGGGTGTGACCACAACGCCAGAGAAGAAGGACCCCAGGTGGTGTTGGTCACTGACTAATAGTCATGCTCATAGCACCAAGAGTAGGTGACACCAGGAAGAAGCAGGGGAACCCAAAGTAGCTTGTACAGATGTCCAGGCGACGACAAACACACACACCAAGGGACATGGGATGATCATTGTGCTCATAGTTGAAATCTCTGGGAGGCACAGGAAAGGCCTTCCATGAAGTCAAAGGTGCTTGGATAGAGGCAGGAAAGGAGGCTTTTATTTTCTGTGAGGTTGGGGGCCAGTGGGAAGAATTCTGCTTCCTTGTGTGGTTCCAATCTCTTGGTGACAAATGAAGAGGAGAACAAACCTTTCCTATCAGAGTCCCCTTTTGGCTGATGGAGAAGATGCAGGACATAGCCTCAGTTGTCAGCAGTAAAACATAAAATAATATACAGCGTAGCTACCAAATCCATGTAATATCTATAAAAATGACCAAATATGAGACCGAGGGTCGTTATGTGTGAACAACAACCATCTACACTAATAAAAGATAAGCATGCAAATTGACCATACCTTCACTATGCCTTAAGCCACACCCACCAGCCTATCAGAGCGACGACATTCAAATTAACCCAACAAAGATGGCGGCTGGCAGCCACAGAGCTGGAGCAAGCAGGAGGCTTCAATTGCCCCAGTGATGGAGGAAGCCAAGCTTCCCTCCCCACTGCCCTGGCCAATTATAGAAGGTAAATAAACCCTGCTTTTAGCCGGCTGTGGCCACGAAGCTGGAGCGAGTAGGAGGCTGGGTTGCCCTTGGTGATGGAGGAAGCCAGGCTTCCCTCCCGCCCGCCCTGGCCGGCTCTGAGCTCCTCTCAAGGCTACAAAGTTTCAATTATAGAAGGTAAATAAATCCCAGAATAAAAAAAAAAAAGAAAAAAAGGGGAAGCTGGGAGCCAAAGGAGAAGTTGGGAGCTTCCATCGCCAGGGGGGGCTTGACCAGCCTGCAAACAGCCATGAGCCCCTCACCCAGGCTGGCCAGGCACCTCAGTGGGGACCCCCACCCTGAAGGGGGTGTAACCAGCCTGCAAAAAACCATCAGCCCCTCACCCAGGCTTGCCAGGTACCCCAGCAGGACCCCCACTCCTCCACTCTGATCCCAGACACTCTTCAGGGCAAATCAGCCGGCCCCACCCATGCACCAGGCTTCTATCTATATAATAAAAGGGTAATATGCAAATTGACCCTAACATCAGAACAACTGTTAATGACTGGTCACTATGACACACACTGACCACCAGGGGACAGGCGCTCAATGCAGGAGTTGCCCCGTGGTGGTCAATGTGCTCCCACAGGGGGAGCTCTGCTCAGCCACAAGCCAGGCTGACGGCTGCCTCTCCTGCCTCCTCAGCAGTGCTAAGGATGTCCGACTGCAGCTTAGGACTGCTCCCCGCTGGCAAGTGGACATCCCCCGAGGGCTCCTGGGCTGCCAGGGGGATGTATGACTGCCAGCTTAGGCTCAATCCCCCGGGAAGTGGGCCTAAGCCAGCAGGTGGTCATCCCCCGAGGGGTCCCAGACTGTGGGAGGGCACAGGCCGATCTAAGGGACCCCCATGAGTGCACAAATTTTTGTGTACCAGGCCTCTAGTATCTACATAAAATGAGTAGAAAATGATTGATTATAACAAGGAGGAGAAGAAGGAGGAAGAGGAGGAGCATAAAATGAGGAGGACAATGATGACTATTGACTGAGACAGGGGCCCTGATCCAATGAATTGAAGGCTCCTCATACAAACACACAATCACTATGGCTCTTCCAGTGAGGGGTATCCACACTTCCCAGTAAATGTTGAGAGATTTCATAAATGGGACCCAATGAATTATGCAGCTTCTGTAATCTATGTTGAGACCAGATCAGTATTGATCCCAAAGGTGTCCAAGTGCAGATCCCCTGGATGTGGGAATGTGTTACCTTCTAGAAAAGATACACTGTGAGAATGTGCATGTAGGAAACAGGGATCCCTTTTCCACCAGTTTGCAGTGACACACTCCTTATTTCTCTTGATCCCTGCCTGCATGATCTTTAACATTTCTATTTCTCACACACTCCTGTTCATTAATATTCAGGCATTTCCTATGATGATACAAGCTGTCTATCTCATGCCCTGCACTTCCTTCTGGGCCTTCACTGGAGGAGGCTTTAAACACACATGTCCAGTAACTCACTGTCCTGAACATCAGGAACGTTTCTGTCATGTGACTCAAAACAAGTCCAGCTTCCACCCCTCACCCAGTTCCACAGTCAAGTCCAGATTTATGCGTAGTTTCCCAGAAGCACTCCCCTCTGGTACCAGAACCTGCTCCATTCCCTGTGGCAGCTGTATCCAATCCACATGGGCAGTGGAGGCTCAGCATTTTCTGGGCAGTTATTTGTAAAATCACCCATATCCAGACCCATCAAAGAAAATACTGATGAATTGAACTGTAATAAAATGAAAAACATTTGTTCCTCCAAAAATTCCATCAATGAAATTAAATCATTAGCTTAACAAGAGAATATATTTTTGAATCATGTGCCTGGTGCAGAATGTGTGCATTGCACATTAAGGATGTGGTATGTTAGGTAGAGAGCCCAGCACCCTCTGACCACAGTGAGCACCCCAGGGACAGGGCAGAGGGAGGCTGGGATGAAGGTTTCCTGACAAGGTTGAAGTTCCCTTTCCTGTGAGAAAATGCGTGCTAGGAATTATTCAATTTCCCTTACTGTGATCCCCAACATCACTGACAACACTAGACAGAAATCAGGTCACTTAACAGGCCGAATACATTGTTCATGATATGAAAGATTCTCAGTGGTACACATGCATAATCACTCCCTTTATCTCTTATCTTTTATCCAGGTTAAAACACGATTATTTCAGATGTGGTTATTTCAGGGTGTCTGCAATATGTCATGGGTTTACATAAGGGAAGAGTTTGCACAGTGTGTCATAACACATTAAAAGTTCCATCATCAAGAATCAAGGGTCTCCCTTTTTCTTGTGGTTGGGAAGCAGGTACTCATATGAAAGTAGAAATGAAGACAATGTGACAGAAAAAAAATGGCTGTGCTTTCTTTTCAAAATATTTTACACCAGGTGAACATAATTAGCATATAAAATGACAATGATAAACATTTCTTATTTGTAGATATATGTAATTGTTGGATTCAGAAGCTAAACAAATCCAAAAACCTATTAAATTTGTTTGAAAGATGAATGAGAATTTACCAATGAAACCTACTTATCTAGTTCAACATTTCTTGTTCTGCTCAGGTGAGGTTGTCCTTGACCTAATTCCAATGTGCTTCATGACCCAGGTAGTTCCCTGTCCCTGACTTACATGGTGAGTGAGGTCAAGGAAAGATATGCCCCAACATGGACCCAAAAATGATTAGGGAATTCCTACCTCAGTCCCTCTACTTAGAAGGAAAAGGCTTCCACACATGCAAATGTCTGTTCAAGCTCCATGGTACATCATCTCCTGGGCTGTGCAGGTTCACAGCTCTTTCCTCACACAGGGCTGAGGTCTCTGGGAAGGCAGAGCTGTGGTCAGAAGAAGATGAGCCTGCTGGTTCTTCTCCTGTGCCTGGTGACAGCCCCGGATAGTGAGGGTCTCAGGGCTCAGACAGGGGTCATGGGATGGCTGTGACTGCAGGTTACTGACAGGGACTGATGCTCCTTGTCCCCAGGTGTCCTGTCCCAGGTGCAGCGGCAGGAGTTGGAACCAAGACTGGTGAAGCCCTCACAGACCCTCTCCCTCACCTGCACTGTCTCTGGATTCTCTCTAATGAGCTATGATGTGAACGGGATCCTCCAGGCTCCCAGAAAGGGGCTGGAGTGGGTTGGGATTATATGAGGTTATGGGGGTACAAACTATAACCCCACACAGAAATTCAGACTCAGCACCAACAGGGACAAGTCCAAGAACCAGGTTTATTTACCATTGGACAGCCTGAGAGCCAAGGACACGGCCATGTATTACTGTGCAAGACAAAGTGAGGGGAAGTCAGTGTGAGCCCAGACACAAACCTCTCTGCAGGAGACAGCAGGGCTGGGCTATAGGGGGTGCTCAGGACACCAGGGGGCGCTCCTGACCCCTGAAGCCCAGATGACAGCCAGGAGCAGGGTAGAGGGAGGTGGGGAAGGAAGGGGCTTCCTGGAAAAAAATCCTGTACCAATCAATAATTGTTTTAAATGTAAATGGCTTAAATGCTACAATCAAAAGACTTAGGGTCGCTGATTGGATAAGAAAGCAAGACTCACATCTATGCTGTCCACAACCGACATATTCCAGAATGAAAGATACACACATAGAAAAGTAAGGGCTGAAAAAAAATTTCATGCAAATGGAAATGAAAAAATAAACAAAACAAATCTGGGGCAGCAATGCTTATATCTGGCAAAACAGACTTTGAAACAAAGACTCTAGTAAAAGACAAAGAAAGAGACTACATAATAATAAAAAGAGCAATCCAATAAGAGGGTATAACACTGGTAAACATTTATAAACCCAACAAAGGAGGACCTAAATATGTAAAGAACATTTTGAGCCCAGCCTGTGTGTCCCCCTGGTTGAGCTCTGACCTGTGAACTAAGAGGTCACAGTTGGATGCCCAGTCAGGGCACATGCCCATATTTGAGGCTCTTTCCCCAGAGCAGGACAAGGCAGCCGATAAATGATTCTCTCTAATTGTTGAAGTTTCTTTCTCTCTCTCTCCCTCTCCCTTCCTCTCTGAAATCATTAAAAATACATTTAAAAAAAAAACAAATCTTGAAGGACATGAAGGGAGAGATTGACAGGAATAATTTCATTGTATTGGACTTTAACACCCCATTGACATCAATGGATATATGTTCCAGACAGGAAAACACAGATCTTCAATCACATACTAAAGCAGATGGATTTAATTGAAAGCTTCAGAGCATCCTACCCCAAAGCAGCAGAATATACATTCTTTCCATGTGCACATGAAACATGAAACATTTCCTAGGATAGACCACGTGTTAGTACAGAAAGCAAATCTCAGTAAGGTTAAGAAGATTGAAACCATATCAAGCACCTTCTCTGACTATAATGTTATGAAATTATAAGTCAACCACAAGAAGAAAAAAAAAACAAAGCAACACACAAAGTCATTGAGGTTAAGGAACATGTTACTGAACAATGAATGGGTTATCAGAGAGACCAAGGAAGAACTCAAAGTTACCTTAAAACAGATGAAAATGAGAACACAACAACCCAAATCTATGGGACACAGAACAAGCAGTTATAAGAGGGAAATCCAAACCAGCACAGGCCCACCTCAGGAAACAGGAACAAGGATACCAATCTAACTCTACACCTAAAGGAACGGGGTAAAAAACCTGGAGTGGGAACAAGTAAAGAAATAATTAAGACCATAGAGGAAATAAAAAAATAAACAGTGTAAGGAAATTAATGAAACCAAGAGCTGGTTCTTTCAAAAGATAGACTAGATTGACAAATTTTAAAGGGACTAGTTAAGAAATAAAGATAGTGCACACAAATAAATAAAATGAAAAATGAAAGGGAAGTAACAGCTAACACCATAGAAATAGAAAGGGTTATAATAAACTATTATGAACAACCATATATCAACATATTGGAAAACATGGATGAAAATGTTAAATTCCTAGGAACATATATCCTTTCAAAACTGAATCAGAAACAATAAGAAAATCTAAATAGACCAAATTAACCTATTGAAATCAAAGCAGGAATTAAAAAAACTCCCAGGAAACAAAAGTCCTGCACTAGATGCCTTCACAGGTGAATCTCACCACACATTCCAAAAAGCACTAACACTGATCTTTCTCAAAATATTCCAAAAATTCAAGAAGAAGAAAATCTCGCAAGCTGCCTTCCACTGTTCACATCCTCCCTAGATCTGTCCGAGTCCCTGAGCTCCATGGCCAGAGCCCTGCTGACTCTCCCCAGCTGTTCACACAGCGTCAAGGGCAGATCAGACCCTGTAAAAGCCACCTGCCCCCCTTCATCCACCAGCACCCCTCTCATAGGTGCATGCAGCTGAGGACACCCCAGGACAGGTCACAGACAGGAGACCTGAAGCTGAGCCAGGACATGGTGACAGCGATCCCAAGGGTCACATGCAGACATCAGATTTCCAATAACAATTTTTTCATAACCTAAACGTAATTATTCCTCAATCATTAGCCATATCTAACCCTTAAGCACACATGGTCATGAGGGGGATTCTTATATATCCCAATGTATGAAACTGGATCTACAACAGAGTCTAGAGAATAAGCACCACAGAGGAGACAGTGCAGCTGCTACACGTCCTATCCGCTGAAGGGATAGGACCCGGGAGCTGTGTCTCTATAGTTCATGCTTTGGGTTCCCAGGGACCCACACAGACACTCCTCTCTCTCCCAACACTTGATCCACTGGCTCTAGGCTCACACTCTTGTCTTGGTTTATCCTCTGATCACTTTGTAGGGTAAATAGTGTCGAATGGAACTTCCCATCTCCTGAACATGAACCTGCTGCACTTTTAGTTATCGGATTTGAAGGTTAATTTCTCTTTCTTTTCATTACTGGTGACTGTCAAAGGAATCCGTCATTTTTAATCCTTCTCTTCTTTGTACAGTTGAGCTGGAGTGATTGGTTCCAGTATGGAGAACATAGGCCCAGATGCCGGGAATTAATTAACATACATGCATCCCTGGACATGTCACATTCTTATATGGTGTCATTTGTACCAGCATGCAACCCTGGAGCTTCCGATATACTAGAAGGACATGCAAATAGGGACCCCTGTGCTCATAAAAACCAGCCCAGCCTCGACCCTGCAGCTCTGGGACAGGAGCCCAGCCCCGGGATCCCAGGTGTTCCCATTCCTGATCAGGACTGAACACAGACCACTCACCATGTGGTTTTGTCTCAGCTGGGTTTTTATTGTGGCTCTTTTAAGAGGTAGTTTATGGAGAAAAAGAAAGACTGAGTATGTGAGTGGATGTGAGTGAGAGAAACAGTGGACTTGTGAGAGTTTCCTGACCAAGATGTCTCTGTGTTTGCAGGTGTCCAGTGTGAGGTGCAGCTGGTGGAGTCTGGGGGAGGCTTGGTGCAGCCAGGGGGGTCTCTGAGACTCTCCTGTGCAGCCTCTGGATTCACCTTCAGTAGCTACTGGATGGACTGGGTCCGCCAGGCTCCAGGGAAGGGGCTGGAGTGGTTATGTCGAATGAATCCTGATGGAAGTACCACACACTATGCCAACTCTGTGAAGGGCCGATTCACCATCTCCAGAGACAATGCCAAGAACATGCTGTATCTGCAAATGAACAGCCTGAGAGCCGAGGAAACGGCCATGTATTACTGTGCAAGAGACACAGTGAGGGGGAGTCAGTGTGAGCCCAGACACAAACCTCTCTGCAGCAGAGGCTGTGACCACCAGGGGGCTCTCAGGGCCCCTGAACAGAAGGACCATCCCAGCAGCAGGTGCAGTTAGAGGTTTGGGCTGGTTTCCTGTGTTGTTTTCTCTTCATGTCACAGTTTCCCTCAGGGAACCTCTGGACTCCTGATTCTGCACTTACCTCTGAGGTCTCTGAGTTAGAAACGTCTGTTGTAAATGAAGACAACTTTTTCATGTGAAAAAACCGTAGAGGGTCTTTTAGACAATCTCGTGCCCAAATGACAATTGATAATCAAATCTGCTGACCCAGATCCCCTAAATCTAACCAGAGGCTCTGTTAACTCAACAGTGCGGTTCAACACAGACCAGGGTCCCAGCGCGCCAGCAGCAGGACATGTGGATGCTGGACAGTGGCCACCACCTGCACATGGATCCAAAGCTAGAGAAGAATGACCCTGGTCATTGACTTGCCATCACTCCCATAGCACCAATCACAGGTGACACCATGAGGAGGAGATAGAGGGACCCACCGTGCCTTGGAATGGATGTCCAGGCTGATGTCCCACAGGCAGGGGCACCTTGAAAAGGTTTATCTCTTCATGGAGGGGTCTGCTGGGATCAGGGCAGGCTTTTCAGCCAGTCAGACACGGTTTCCTGGCTGGCATGGCTCAGTAGTTGGGCACTTACCTATTGACCAGGAGGTTAGGGATTGATTATTGGTCCGGGCACATGCTCAGTTTGTGGTCTTGATCCCCAGTGTGGGATGTGCAGAAAGCACCCAATCAATGATTCTCTCTCATCATTGCTGTTTCTACCTTATCTCTCTCTCCTCCTCTCTGAAATAAATAAAATATATTTTAAAAAAGAAAAAAATATATATTTGGATCCCCCAGGTAAGAACACTTGTTCAGGGTTTTATTGTGAACAGTGCTGGGGGTGGGGATGGTCCTGCTCACAGGAGGGGCTTGTGTGGGTTCAATGTCCCACCTGCAGGACACAAGAGGGCATCCCTGCTTCCTCTTAGTTTTCCACATGCCAAGCAAGAGAGAGGGATGAACGTTAACATGTCAGCATCAAACATCAAATTAGAACCTGGGAAAGAACTAAGATGGTGGGGTACATAAAAGCCTATATTCACCGCCTCCCACAACCACTTGAAAATTACAACTAAAATACAGAACAAACCTCATTCAGAACAGCCTGAATATTGGCAGAATGGAAGTCCTACAACTAGAGAAAGAAAAAAGAAAGCACATTGAGACTGGTAGAAGGGGTGGAGGTGTGGAATGGGCCCAACACCAATCTGTCCCAATTTTTTAATCAGGAGGGAGATTGTCTCTGTAGAGGCTGCCTGTGGTGAGCATGGGGTCTCAGCCCACACTAGAGCCCCAGCTCAGGGTTGCAGAGCTGGGAAGAGAAGTCCCCGTCACTTTGGGTTGTAAAAATCAATCAGGGTTTGTGGCTGAGTGACAAGGAGGCTGTTGTAATCACAGGTGTTCCTCTCAAAGAGCCATTGCAGGAACTCACAGGGTCCCACTTACTTCATGCTCCTGGGCCAGGGGACTCAGACTCACGGGGAGGAATTTGATAGTCTGGCATGGGGGCAGTATCTCAGGGGTGGCTTTCTCCAAGACTGGGGTGCTCACAGGGATCATTTTTCTTGTGTTGGGACCTCCCCTTTTCCTGGGCTGACTGGCAGCCATGTTTGAGTCTTCATCAGCATAGAACACACTGTTTGTTCCATCCTGGTCATCCCCTCAGATTTTGCCCCATCCAATTTTCAGTCCCACAAAGCTGCTAGCAGCAGCTTTTTCAAATGAATGGCCTGTCCTGGCTAAGGCTTCAGACTTTGCTAAAACATCTCAGATAAGCTGCATCTAGGGACAACATGTCCAAACCTACCTATAAAAGGCCCAAGACAGGGCACTAGCACCAGCCTGACATGCTTCACAGCTAGGCCTCACCTGGGCACCTCAAAGCCCAATACAAATAGCAAATAGCAGCCATCTGAAGATCCCTCTACATCTCCTGCTGGGTGGCCCCAGGCAGTGGCTGACTTTGTACCTCCCTGGAAGTCCCAGAGCCAGTGAAGCCAGTGGACAGTTTCAGACCATACCAGATTACAACTCTACACAGCCACAAGAGACACACTCAAGGGGCAGACTCAGTGAGCACCAGAGTCCCACTGAAGCAAAGTCCTGTTCCAGAGGGGTGTCTCCTGCACAGAAACTCTCCTACTGTAGTCACAGCTGGTCCCCACAGCCAATTGTCCTGGGGGTCAAGTCCTCCTAGTGATGTCAACAGAAATCAAGGCTCAACTACAAGACTATGCACACTGCCCACACAGGAGTGCACCTAGAGTGCCCAGCTCAGGTGACGGGGAGGGTGAGACACTGGGCCCTACAGGACAGTTATTATACAAGGCCACTCTACCTACTGTAGGAGACATAGTAGCTCTACTCAATACATACAAACAAACACAGGAAAGGAGCCAAAATGCAGAGATAAAGAAACATGTCACAAATGAAAGAAATGGAAACAGGCAAACTACTGGATACACAGTTCAAAATCATGGTTATAAAGTTACTCAAGAATCTTCATGAGACTTTCAAGGATCTTAGTGAGAATTTCAAAGACAAGTAAATGGAAGACTCAGAAATTAAACATACACTAACTGGAATAAAGAATAATTTACAGTGATTCTACAGTAGAGTAGAGGATTCTGGGAATCAAATAAATGATTTGGAATATGAGGAAGCAAAAAACACACAATCAGAAGAGCAAAAACAAAAAATAATCCAAAAATGTGAAGATAGTGTAAGAAGCCTCTGGGACAACTTAAAGGGTTCCAACATTCACATTATAGGGGAGCAGAAGGAAAGACAGAGAGAGCAAGATATTTAAAACCTATTTGAAGAAGTAATAACAGAAAACTTCTCCTACCTGGTGAAAGAAATAGACTTACAAGTCTAGGAAGCACAGGGAATCCAAAATAAGAGGAACCCACAGAGGCCCACACCAAGATACATCATAATTGAAATGCCAAAGGCTGAAGACAGAGACTCTTAAAAGCACAAGAGAAAAGCAGCCTGTCAGCTGATTTCTCAACAAAAACTTTGCAGGTTAGAAGTGAGTAGCAAGAAATATGCAAACTTATGAATGATAAGGAACTTCAACCAAGATTACTCTCCTCAGCAAAGTTTTCATTTAGATTTGAGGACCAGATAAAGAGATTCACAAAAAAAAGAAAACTAAAGGAGTTCATTACCAGCAAAACAGTATTATATGACATCTTGATGGGTATTCTTTAAGAAGATAGAAGAAGAAGAGGAAGAGGAAGAGGAAGAGGAGGAAGAGAAGGAAGAGGAAGAGGAAGAGGAGGAGGAGGAAGAAGAAGAAGAAGAAGAAGAAGAAGAAGAAGAAGAAGAAGAAGAAGAAGAAGAAGAAGAAGAAGAAGAAGAAAGAGGAGGAGGAATAAAATATGAACAATAAAATGGCAACAAATACATATCTATCAACAATTGAATCATAAAATCAAAATAAATAAACAAGAAACTAATGAAGAAAATAAACTTCTGAATAGAATAGAATCAGAGGCATGGAAGCATGGAACAGACTGAATAATCTCAGAGGGATTGGGGGATAGAGGGTGGAAAGATCTCATCTGTGGACACAGACAGTAGGGCAGTGAAGGCCTGCAGTGGAGCAGGAACTGGGTGGAAAGGGAGAATGTGGGGGGGGGGCATCTGTAATACTCTCAATAATAAAGATTTTTTAATAATAGACCCTGACTACTTATTTCACTAAAACCTATAAAATCTTAGGGGGAAAAAAAGAAGCTACCAACCATAGTGAGTAGAAAGCACATCAAGGTCTTCCAACAGAAGAATAATGCCCACCTGGAAGCACTGATAAGAAACAATAACAGGATTTCCCAGATGCCTTAGTTCAAGGTCAAGGGCAGACACTGCCCACACTGCAAGGTCATCAGCTTGTTCTGAAGGACTTGGGTAAAATTTCTGCTTCCAAAGACCAGGAGAATCCTCAGGTGGAGGAGCTCTATTGGAGCAGGCTTCCAACTGGGTGGGGTCATGATTGGATACTTTAGTTGCTGCCATGGGCACGATGCATGCATCCCTCAAATAGTCACACATTAAAACTCAATGCCCAAGGAGATGGTGTTAGGAGGTGGGGCCTGGGGACCTTCTTAGATCTTGAGGGTGGAATTCTCCTGAGTGAGATTTATGCCCTTAAAAAAGAGGGCTGAGAGCCAGATGCTGTGCTGAGTGTTTGAGTGTCAACCTATGAACCAGGAGGTCATGATTTGATTCCTGGTCAGGCCATATGCCCTGGTTGTGGGATTGAACCCCAATGGTTCTCTCTTATCATTGATGTTTGTATCTCTCTCTACCTCTTCCTTTCTCTATGAAATCAATAAAAGTATATTTTATAAAAAAAGTGGGCTGAGGAAGCTCTCTTGAACCATCCAACCTTTGAGATCACAGAAAGATTACAGACATCCCTCTCACAATCTGGGACCACTGGCTCCTAACTGCTCACCTGTCTGCCTTCCTGATTGCACCTAACTGCCCTTCCCTGCCAGCCTGATCTCGCCCCTAACTGCTCTCCCCTGCTGACCTGATCACCCCTAACTGCCTCTGCCTGCCTGCCTGATTGCCCCTAACTGCCCTCCCCTGCTGGCCTTATTTCACCCCCAACTGCCCTCCCCTGCCAACCCTCTAATCGCCCCTAACTGCCTCTACCTCAGCCCCCACCACCATGGCTTTGTCTGGAAGGAAGTTGGACATCCAGAAGATGGTTGGTCGGCCCAGTCTAATTAGCATATTACCCTTTTATTATTATAGATAGATTATATAGAATAGGGTTGCTTAAATGGGGTGGGGAGCCTTTTTCAGCAGGAGGAGATGCTCTTGACAGACAAAAATACATAATTCCTATATCTGGACTGATAGCCAGCCATATGCAGTATACTGCCAAACCGGTCATTAAAAAATTGAACCACTTTCTTACACCTTCCAGTGGTTCTCAACCTTCCTAATGCTGCGACCCTTTAATACAGTTCCTCATGCTGTGGTGACCCCCAACCATAAAATTATTTTCATTGCTACTTCATAACTGTAATTTTGCTGCTGTTATGAATCATAATGTAAATATCTGATATGCAGGATGTATTTTCATTGTTCACAATGCACAGGTTGAGAACCGCTGCCTTACACCAAACAGCCATTGCCCTTGAAACTCCCCCTCAGCCCTCACCTTATGTTCTGCCTTTGCAGTTCACCCAGATTTGGTTCTGACTGGTCAGTTTCTATGCTAGTCAGCATCAGAAGGTCCACCTCCTAGGCAGCCCTTGGCTCCTCGCAGTTCACCCAGATTTGGTTCTGATTGTTTGGTTTCTATGCCAGTTAGCATCAAAAGCTCTGCCTCCCAGGCAGCCACCTTGAGGGTTAATTTTCATATTACCTCTTTATTATAGAGGATAGTTGAAATCTCTGGGAAGCACAGGAAAGGTCCTACTTTGATGGAGCCAGGAAAGGAGAAAGGCTTGTGGCTTTATTTATGCAGGTGGTGGGGGAGGATAGAAATTCTACTTCCAGGAGATGGTGTGGTTTCAACCTCTTAGTGACAAATGAAGAGGATACCAATATTTCTGATAAGATTCCCATGTGGGGAAGATGGAGATGAGGCAGCAATGAACCATAAGTTGTCAGCAGTCAAATGTAAAGTAATATAGTAATTTCTGATTACCTATTTCCCTTAACAATTTTAACAAATGAGCAAAAATAAGATAAAGGGCCAATATTTGTGCACAATAACTGTGTCTACAAAAAATGAGTGGGTGAATGATTATAAGTAAGCCAGTGATGGTGAAGATGATGATGATGATTATGATAATGATAATGAAGACAATGGACTGAGATACAGATCTTGGCCCAATAAAATGAAGGCTTCTCATACAGGCACACCATCAACATGGCTCCTTTAGTGAGGGGTGTCCACTCTTCCTTGTCAGGGTTGAGAGGTTTCATAAATGGGACCCCAATGAATTATGCAGCTTGGGTGATTCAGAGAGAGACCATGTGAGTAATGACCCCAAAAGTGTCCAAGTGGGAATCCACAAGATCGGTGAAGGTGTTACCTTCTAGAACAGAGACACTGAGAATGTGCATGTAGGACACAGGGACTCCTCTGTCCACCAGTTTGCAATGAGATGTTCCTTATTTCCCTTGATCCCTACCTGCAGAATCTTTAATGTTTCTACTTCTAACAACCTCTTCTCAGAATTATTAGGCATGTCCTACAATGATACATGCTGTCTCTTTCATTTCCTGAACTTCCTTCTGGGCCCTCACTGAAGGAGGCTTTAAACCCATGTGTCCAGTAGCTCTCTGTCTATGAACATCAAGCATGTTTCTGTCATGTGACTCAAAACGAGTCCAGCTTCCTCCCCTAACCTGGTTCCACAGTCACATCCAGATTTATGGGTAGTTTCACAGCAGCACCCCCCTCTGGTACCAGAACCTGCTCCAGTCCCTGTGGCTGCTGTAGCAAATCCACATGGACAGTGGAGGCTCAGCATTTTCCAGGGAGTTCTTGGAAAAATCACCCAAAAGAGGACACATCAAGGACAATATCATTAAATTAGCTTTGGTTAAAATGAAAGTATTTTGTCCTGCTAAAGATTCCATTGAGCAAATTAAAACACTAACATAAATAAAGGAATATATTTTCAAATCATGTCTGATAGGAGGATGATTAAATTATACAGTAAGGATGTCATATGTTTGTGGGAGAGCCCAGCACCCTGTGACCACAGTGACATCCAGAGGAAGGGCAGAGGGAGGCTGAGTGAGGGATTCCTCTCAGGGTTGAAGTTTCCTTTCCTGTGAGAAATTCTATGGTATGAATTCTCTACACACACATCCCTATGGACCCCAACATCACTAATAATGTTGGGGTCCATAGTAACGTTTACTCACTGAGACTGAGTAAACAGGTCAATCTTCTCCCATCATCATTTCCACTTATGAATGATTCTGAGTTGTACACATACATGATCACTGCTTTTATTTCATGTCTTTTGTTCACTTAGAGCCATGACTCTTTCGGATGTAACTATTTGGAATCTCTGCAGTAGGCCATGGGCTTGCATAAAGGAAGAGGGTGCACAAGAAGCTGTAGACAAGGTCAAAAAATTTCCAACATCAAGAATAACAAATGTCTAACCTCTCAGTTCTTGGGATGTTGTTTCTCAGATCAAAGTAACATAGTAAATTAAGATATATGATATAGAAAATGGCTGTCCTTTATTTTTAATGTTTTGCACAATGATAGGAATTATTAATATAAAATTAGATTCAAAAATGTGAAATTGTGGATTCAGTAAGATTTTGAGATTCACAAATAGTCTGAACAAATGTTAATCATTTTTACGCCTGTTTGAAAGATTCATGAAAAGTTAAAAGTATAACCTACTCATCAAGTCCACCATTTCCACTTATGCTCAGAAAGATTAGGCTATTTGTTAACTGAATTCCAATGTGCTTCATTTCCCATGTGGTCCCCTGTCCCTGACTTACATGCTGAGTGAGGTCAACGGAAGAGATGCCCAAAGAGGGGCCCATGAATAAACAGGGCATCCTGACCTCAGGCTTTACACTTATAGGAAAGGCTACCCCACATGAAATTTCTCTTTAAGCGCCAGGGTAAATCCTTTCCTGGGCTGTGCAGGCTCACAGCTCTCTCCTCACACAGGGCTGAGGCCTCTGGGAAGGCAGAGCTGTGGTCTAGAAGAAGATGAGCCTTCTAGGTCTTCTTCTGTGCCTGGTGACAGTCCCCTAAGGTGAGGTCTCACAGGTCAGACAGGGATCATGGGATAGCTATGGCTTCAGATGACTGACAGGGACTGATGTTCTTTGTCCCCAGGTGTCCTGTCCCAGGTACAGTTGCAGGACTGGAGAAGCCTTCACAGACCCGCTCCCTCACCTGCACTGTGTATGTATTTTCTTTAACCAGTTATTCTGTGTTCCTGCCCCAGCAGCCCCTGGGAAAGGGGCTAGTGTAAGTTGGATGCATATGGGGTGATAGAGGTACAAACTATCTCCCAGCACTGAAATCCAGACTCAGCATCACCAGGGACACCTCCAAGATAAAGTTTACTTAACACTGAACAGCCTGAGAGCAGAGGATAGGGCCATGTATTACTGTGCCAGAAACAGTGAAGGGAAGTCAGTGTGAGACCAGACACAAACCTACCTGAGGGAGACAGCAAGGCTGGGCTACAAGGGGCGCTCTGAACACCAGGAGCGCTCAGGACCCACAGCACATAGAGCAGCCCT
This sequence comes from Myotis lucifugus, assembly GCF_000147115.1. Taxonomy (NCBI): domain Eukaryota; kingdom Metazoa; phylum Chordata; class Mammalia; order Chiroptera; family Vespertilionidae; genus Myotis; species Myotis lucifugus. The sequence goes on along the minus strand of NW_005871427.1, from coordinate 133,522 downwards.
AGGAGCAGGGGCAGAGATAAGTGAGGAGGGAAGGGCCTTCCTGTTGGGCCGAGGGATTTCCTCACAAGCTCTGAGCTGCCTCCAGGAATGATTCTTCCTTCTCATATCTCACTGCAGACAACAGGGAAGAAGGGACATTGTTTGTTTGCAGGTGACATGCTGCCAGTGACAGGGACCCTTCTTCACCAAGTCTACTTCACAAATTTTAATGGTCTTTTTTTCATGGTCTTTTAAACATTTATCTGATGATTGTGAACTCCGCAGGTGGATTGCTGGATTGGGCTGTGTGTACAGCTCTGCATTTATCCCTCAGGGGTCACAGTTACCCTCAGTGTCTAACTCTAGCTGTGCCTTCCCCCTCCTGGTTCCAGGGCTATCAGGGCCCTCTCTCTGCTGAAAGGCCTGAGCACACTCAGGGCTCAGCAACCTCACCCATCCTATCTCAGTCCACATTGATCCCTGGAAGAGTTGTCAGCTCAGTGCACCAAACACAGGGAGCTCCACATCCACCCACACGAGGGCTCCAGCTATCCTAGAGGAAGTAGTGCCAACCCCACAGTGGGAACAGGTGACTCTGAGGGCTGGGATGTGCATCACCAATCTCTTCCCTCCACATTTCTCTTGAATCCAAGGTTTTCTAGCTTTCCTGTGGATGAGATGTGCATTGGGAGCATGTTGGAAGACTAGGAGCATCCATGGGACCCCCTGCATCCATACTGTTCTCTTACTACTTGCCCAGGAAACACAGAGTTTCATAGACACATAGTCACACACACAGATTCATACACACAGACACCGAGACACACACAGTCACACACACAGACACACACAAAGTGACACACTTGTTTTTGGAAAACACGTGCTTTTACACATGAGCAGTGATACAAAACAGTTCATGTTGTTACACACTATACTTTATGAATCCTATATAATAAAAAGTGGTTATATGTCATTCTCTCGGATGTCATATGAAATTAATATGTGGTCTGAAAACAACTATTATTTCAACACTGTGAACATCAACAGTTGTATTTCTCAGTCCACTTAGTAGTTGCTCAAATTAGGGATTTGACCCCAACTTTTCTACATTGCTATGCATTTTTAAAAATAATAGAAGTAGCAGTAGAAAACCTACCAACAAATAAAAGCCAAGGACCAAAAGGACTCAAGGTTGAATTCTACCAGAATTTCAAGTAAGAATTAATAACTTTTATTCAACTCATCTTGAACTCTTCCAAGAATTAAAACAAAAGACAATGGTTACAAACAGATTTATTGTGGTGTCCATTACACTCATATCAAAGCCGAGTAAAAATATACAAAAATTACAGGTCAACATCCCTGATGAACATAAGTGCAAAAGCCCTCAACAATATACTAGGAAACTTAACTTCACACTGAAAGGATTATTTACCATAATCAACTGGGATACTGTCCTAGCATGCAAGGATGGTTCAATGTATGTAAGCCAGTAAATGTGATACACCTCATCCAAAGAATGAAGGATAAAGTATACCATCATACAATTAGATATAGAATAAAGCATTTAAAATTTAAAATTGCTTCAGAATCAAAATTCTTAGCAGATTAGCTTTAGAAGTGATGGGTCTCAATGTACTAAAGGCCACATTTCAGAAGCCAAGAAGTGACATCATGCTACACAGAGAAAATTTCAAAGCTTTTCTGTTGGGGTCCAACCCCAACGGGTCCAGGGATCCCCAAAGGTGTGGACGGAGTCAGCGAAGAATGAATGACATGGAAACTGGGTTCAGTTCATCAGCATAGCGAGGTTCTCCCTCCAAGATCTCCAGCGAAGTTCTGGCTAGGATCTCCAGCAAAGTTCTGGTCAGGATCTCCAACCAAGTTCTGGTGCCATGTTCTCTCTCTAGGTTCTCCAGCCAGGTTCTCCATGTTCTCCAGCCAGGTTCAGTCACCAGGTTCTTTAGCCAGGTTCTATCCAGGTTCTTTTGCCATGTTCTGTCTAGGTTCTCCAGTGAAGTTCTGTAGCCAGCTTCTGTCCAGGATCTTTTGCCATGTTCTCTGGCTAGGTTCTGGTTAGGATCTGATCAGGGTCTGATGAGGATCTGATGTTTATTGTCTTGTTACATCTATATTTATACCAGCCGATTTTAATCCTGTCAATTTCTATTACAAAGGTTAGGGCGTTTCTTATCTCCGTTCCAGGGAGTAAAGATTATGTAGCTTAACTACCCGCCTGGCACTTAATTAAGGGGTTGTATCCCCTCCCTAACCTCAGGGAACGATCCCCACCTGGGGAAACAACCTTTCTAGGAGAGGTGACCTTGGTTAAAACACATGGCGCTAAAGGGAGCAAACATATTAAGAACAGTATGCTATATACGCCAGGTCTATTGAAACATATGCTGTGCAGATGTTTCTTTCCTGCAGCGACTGTGTCAAGCAGCAAGGATGGACCGGCTTCCGGGACTTTTCTTCTGACATTAGGATCAAGACAAGGGCTCCAGTGTGACTATTTCTATTTGTCAAAACTAGAAGTCCTTGTCAGAATAATTAGGCAAGAAAAAGAAATTTAAAATGTCTAAATCAGAAAGAAACAAGTTAAAGTGTTTCTCCTTATCTGTATGCAGATGACATGATCTTGTACATAGAAAACCCTAAAAACTGTATGAGAAGCTAATAGAACTAGAATTGAGGAAAGATGTAAGGTATGAAACCAACGCACAAATGGCTTGTGTTCCTGCACACTCTCAACAGAGTATCAGAGGAGAGTGAGGAAAGAAAACTTGAACTGGCTAAACAACAAGGAGATGACAACCTGATGAAACAAGAACCCTGGACCTGTGTGTGTCCTCGGTCTTGGTTAATTCCCCATTATGTTCCCAGGTAGATTTCCTCCCAATGTGGCACTGAGTCAGGTGCATAGTCCAGCTGACCCCCATCATGTGGAGACATGGGACCCTGGTCCCAAGGGTCACATGCAGACATCAGGTTTCCAATAATAATGTTTTCATAACCTAAACATAATTATTCCTAAATAATTATCCACAGCTTCCCCTAAACACACCTGGTCATGACAGAGATTATTCTTCATCCCAATATATGAAACTGGATTTACAACAGAGTCTAGAGAATAAACACCACCAAGGAGGCCATGCATCTGCTACATGTCCAGCACCAAAATCCCCTTTAAGGAATAGGGCCGAGAGTTCTGTCCGTGTCTATATAGTTCATGTTTCTGGTTCTCAGGGACCCACACAGATGCTCCTCCAACACTTGGTCCACTGGCTTTAGGCTCACACTCTTGTCTTAGTTTATCCTTTGATCACTTTGTAGGGAAAATAGTGTCAGGTGGAACTCCCCATCTCCTGAATATGAACCTGCTGCATTTTTTCATCATAATATTTGAAAGTTAATTACTCTTAGTTGTCTTTACTGGTGACCATCAAAGGAATCTATCATATTCTATCCTTATCTTTTTTGTACAGGCGACCTGGAGTAGTTGGGTTCCATGGGGAGGGCAGAGGCCTGTATAAGGTATATTATTTAACAAACATGCATTTTTTGGACATGTCACACTCTGGGGCCATGTCCTTAATTACAGAGTCCAACCCCAGATATCCCTATATAGCAGGAGGACATGCAAATAGGGCCCAGTTTGCTCATAAAAACCATCCCAGCCCTGACCCTGCAGCTCTGGGACAGGACCCCAGCCCTGGTATCCCCAGGTGTTCCCATTTTCTGATCTGGACTTAATACAGACCACTCACCATGAGGTTTAGCTTAGTTGGGTTTTCCTTGTGGCTGTTTTAAGAGGTAATTTATGGAGAACAAGAGACACTGAGTATGTGAGTGGTCAGGAGTGAGAGAAGCAGTGGAAGTGTGAGAGCTTTCTGAGCAGGTCATCTCTGTGTTTGCAGGTGTCCAGTGTGAGGTGCAACTGGTGGAGTCTGAGGAAGGCTTGATGTAGCCTGGGGTGGGCGGGCTGAGATGCTCCTATGAAGCCTCTGGATTCACCTTCGGTAGCTACTGGATGTACTGGGTCTGCCATGCTCCACGGAAGGGGTGGAGGGGGTTACTGTAATTAATCCTGATGGAAGTACCACAAACTATGCCAACTCTTGAAGGGCCAATTCACCATCTCCAGAGACAACACCATGAACATGCTGTACCTGAAAATGAACAGCCTGAAAGCTGAGGACATGGCCGTGTATTACTGTGCAAGAGACACAGTGAGAGGAAGTCAGTGTAAGCCTACACAAACCTCCCTATAGGAGAGGCTGTGACCACCAGGGGTCGCTCAGGGTCTCTGAACACAAGGACCATCCCAGCAGCAGGTGCAGTTGGTTTGGGCTGGTTTCCTTTGTGGTTTCCTCTTCATGTCACAGTTTCCCTCAGGGAACCTCTGGATTCCTGATTCTGTGCTTACCTCTGGAGTCTCTGAGTTAGAAAGTGTGTTGTGAACAGAGACAACTTTCTCACATGGGCAAACCTCAGGTACTCTTGTGCCCAAACAATAACCATCTAATCTTCTGTCCTACATCACTTTAATCTAACCAGAGGCTCTGCTGACTCAACTGTGAATCTCAGCTCCTCACAGGTCAGGGTCCCAACCAGCCAGCAGCAGGACAGGAGTGTACTGGACAGGGGGCACCAGAGGAGTGTGACCCCCAAACTAGAGAAGAAAGATCCTGGTATATCATCATGCTCATAGCACCAAGAGTACGTGACACCAGATAGAGACAGAGCGACCCTAAATCAGCTTGGTACACATGTCCAGGCCGATGACAAACACAAACACCAAGTGAACATGGACTGTTTATTCCATACATAACTGACATCTCTGGGAAGCATGGGAAAGGCCCTTCAGGAAGTCAGATCTGCTTTGATGGAGCCAGGAAAGGAGACTGGCTTGGGGTTTTATTTGTCAAGGTGGTGGCAGATGGGGAGGAATTCTCCTTCCAGGGACTTGAGTGGTTTCAATCTCACAATTACATCTAAAGACAAAACCATGATTTCCTATCAGATTTCTTGTGTGTGGCAGATGGAGAAGAGGTAAGAATAAGCCTTCCCTTCTCAGCAGTCAAATGGAAAATAAGAGTATGGCAACCTATTTTACTTAACACCTAAATAACCAAAATGACCAAAAATTTTAGATAAAGTGTCATTATGTGTATTCAAAAACTAGGCCTACAGAAAATGAGAAGAATAATTATAAGTAAGCATGTGATAATGATGATGATGGTGGTGGTGGTGATGGTGATGGAGGTGGTGATGTTGTTGATAGAATTGGACAAAGATCATGGTCCAAAGTTCTGGACGGAATCTGTACTTTATCCAAGGTCATCAGTTTTTAGAAGGCCTTGTGTGAACTTAGAGTTCGGCCTTTGAGGGTTGAATTTTCCAATGGCATCTAAAGAGGAGGCACCTGCTTTCTTTTCCTATAAAAAGTCATTGTGTGTTGACAACCACCATGTCTACAGAAAATGAGAAGGGTGATTAAAAATAAGCAAATCAGAAACACTAGGGCAGTGAGGGCCTGGGGCAGGGGGTGTGGTCATGTGGAAAGAAAAAGCAAATGGCGATGATTCAGATTATGACTATGATGGAATGAGACACGGGTGTTGGTCCAAGGAAATTATGGCACAAATGCAAACACACCTTCACCATGGCTCATCCAGTGAGAGGTATCCACTCTTCCCTGCAACTATTGAGATATTTTATAAATGGGACCCCAATTAATTATGCAGCTTGGGTGATTCAGGTGTGACATATCAATAATGACCCTAAAAGTGTTCAAGTTCTGATCTCCTGGACCTGGGAAGGTGTTACCTTCTAGAATAGAGACACTGTGAGAATGTGCATGTAGGAAACAGTGTTCCCCTTCCCACCAGTTTGAAGTGACACGCTCCTTATCTCTCTTGATCCCTGCCTGCATGACCTTAAATGATTTTATTTCTAACAAACTCCTGCTCAAGCTGTCAGCTGCATCCAGGGAGGATTTTTGCTTTTTCACTTTGGCTCTAATTCCCTGTATTCTCACTGCGGACACCAGAGTAGGAGGTCACCTTGCTGTTGGCAGATGGCATATGGGCAGTGACTGGGGACTCTCCTTCACCAACATGATACTGTACATAGAAAATCTGAAGGACTCAACCAAAAAAACTGGTAGATTTAATAAATGAATTCGGTAATCTAACAGGATACAAGATTAATACCCAGAAATCAAAGCTATTTTTATACACCAATAATGAATTCTCAGAAGGAGAAACTTAACACACAATCCTATTTACCATTGCAAAAACAACAACAAAACTTAAGATACTTAGGAATAAATTGAACCAAGGAGGCAAAAGACCTGTACTGGGAAACCTACAAGATGTTGAAAGTAGATATAGAGGAAAACATAAAAAAATGGAAGAATATACCATGTTCAGGAATTGGTATTATTAACATAATTAATATGCCTATACTACCCAAAGCAATCTATAGATTCAATGAAATTCTTATTAAAATACCCACTGTGGTCTTCACAGATATACAACAAATATTCCAAAAATTTATATGGAATCAAAAGAGATCCTGTAAAGCTCAGTAATCTTGAGAAACAAGAATAAAATTTGAGGGATCACAATACCAGATATAAAATTATACTAAAAAACCACTGTAATCAAAACAGCCTGGTACTGGCATAAGAACAGACATATAGACCAATTAAATAGTACATAGACCCCAGAAATTGACCCGTCATTATGCTCAATTAATATTTCACAAAGGAGGCAAGATCATACAATGGAGTCAAGAGAGTCTCTTGAATAAATGGTGTTTAGAAAATGGGACAGACACATGCAAGCAAAATGAAACCAGACCAATTTACACCATACACAAGCAAAAACTCAAAATGGATAAAAGTCTTAAATGTAAGTCATGAAAAGATAAAAATCATACAAGAAACCGTAGGCAGCATAATCTCAGACATCTCTAGTAGCAATATGTTTACAGATACATCTCCTAGGGCAAAAGAAATTAAGGAGAAAATAAACAAATGGGACTACATAAAAATAAAAAGCTACTGGAATGTATTCACGCCTATGTTCATAGCAGCACAATTTACAATAGTTAAGATCTGCAAATAGCCCAAGTGCCCATCTGTAGACGAGTGGTTAAAAAAGCAATGGTACATTTATACCATGGAATACTATGCAGCAGTAACAAAGAAGAGACTCTTACCCTTTGAGACAGCATGAAGTGACCTGGAGAGTATCATGCTACGTGAAATAAATCAGTCAGAGAAAGACAAGTATCACATAATCTCACTCATATGTGGAATCTAAGTAACAAAATAAACTGATGAATGGAGTGGATCCAGAATCATGGAAGCATGGAACAGGCTTCGGAATCTCAGAGGGAAAGCAGGGGAGGGTGGGTTGGTGGGAAGAGGTCAACTAAAAACTTGAATGCATATATACATAATCCATGGACACAGACAATAGGATGGTGAAGTCTTGGGGCAGGCTAGAAGGGGTCAATTAGGAATTAGATGGGACATATGTAATAATTTCAACAATAAAGATATAATTTATAAAAAAGAAAAAAGAATAAGAACTAGGACCCTCAGACTTCCACTGAGCCTGGTCCCTATGTCATCCATCTTCTCTCAGGTGGGGTGAAGACGTCAGCTATGAAATACTCTGCCTCATGAATATGCAAAAGAGAGGGAGTAGACTAGGTTAAATTGGATAAATCTGTGCCCTGGGGGCATCACCCACAGCCACACCTTCCCCTACAGAAGTGCTCACAGCACAGTCCCTCAGCATGGACTGGAGCTGGAGAACCCTCCTCCTGGTGGCCATGGCTACAGGTAAGGGGCTCCCCAGTCCCTGGGTTAAGGAGCGGATCAGGGAGGATCAAGGGGGATTTCCACCCACTCCTGTCTCCTCTCCACAGGTGTCCACTCCCAGGTGCAGCTGGTGCAGTCTGGGGCTGAGGTGAGGAAGCCTGGGGCCTCCGTGAAGGTCTCCTGCAAGGCTTCTGGATACACCTTCACCAGCTACTACATGCACTGGGTGCGACAGGCCCCAGGACAGGGGCTTGAGTGGGTGGGGTGGGTTTACCCTAACAATGGAAACACAAAATATGCACAGAAGTTCCAAGGCAGAGTCTCCATGTCCAGAGACACGTCCACGAGCACAGCCTACATGGAGCTGAGCAGCCTGAGAGCCGAGGACACTGCCATGTATTACTGTGCAAGGGACACACAGTGAGGGGAATTCAGTGTGAGCCAGACACAAACCTCCCTGAGGGAGACAGCAGGGCTGGGCTGCAGGGGACGCTCGGGACACCAGGGGGCGCTCAGTACCCACAGCACAGAGAGCAGCCCCTGGAGATGGGGCAGAGGAAGGTGTGGAGGGAAGGGGCTTCCTGTTGGGCACAGGGATTTCCTCTCAAGCTCTCAGCTGCCTCCAGGGATGGCTCTTCCTTCTCATATTCTCACTGCAGACATTTCATTCTCAATGAAGAAGGGACATTGTCTGTTTGCAGGAGACAGGTCGGCAGTGACAGGGACTCTCCGTCACCAAGTCTTTGCATTTTCTATTTCTCTTTCTCTGCAAGGAGACCATCCTCAGTGCTCTCCTTGTTCTAGGTTTTGGAAATCTTCCCACCAAGAGAGACCCCAGCGCAGCCCAGGCCCCTGTGTGCTGAGCTCAGGCTCCCTGTCCCACAGACCCACCTGTCCCCATGTTTCCCTCTGACAGGCCCACCTTTTCCCTCTGACAGGCCCACCTGGGCCACAGCAGTGAGGATCCTCCCCCAGAACCTCCCTCCACTGCTCTCCGTCCTCCCTATCTCATGCTTCCCTCCTGGTCCTCATTCACTTGGGTGGATGAGCAAACACACCCCAACGTCTGGTTTCAATGATCACAAAACTTTTAGCCTGATTGTTTGTTTCTCTCTGAAGGGGACCCTTGTGGTTACCTATATGTCCCAGCAGATGAGTCAGGATAATCCCCGTGTTAGCACACTTAGCTCCATCATCCCCACCTTAACCATGTCTGCAAAGTCCTGTCATATAAGGACACCCACAGGCTCCAGTGATGAGAACCCAGATATTCCTGAGGACAGGGTCCAGCCATCACAGTTCCCTGATAGTCAGGGTTTCCACTGCCCCTCGGGAACCTGGGATGAGTTTCCTTCCTGGGAACTGGAAGTTGTGTGCATGAGAGCGGAGTGAGCATATGTGTGTGCACATGTTAATTTGTCTAGAATTCAGCCATGACACCTGTCTGTCTGGGATGCATGACACAGTAGTTTGGCCCTCACCTGGAACCTGGAACATGGATTAAATTTTAAGTCAGTGCTTCCTTATCTGAATGACTGCAGATGTTATGTGTGGCTATTTCAGGAAAAAGGGAGACAAACTGAACTGGGAAAACAATGAGGAAATCACCACACAATGAAGGGACAATCCTGGAGCTGTGCCTGCTCAGATGTGGTGAATTCCCGTCCATGGTAATTCATCTTCCCCCTCGGGGTGGCTTTTCCCATGTTGCACATTGGTCCATCCAGTGACTGGGCCTCTGGTCCCAGGGGACGCCCATCATGTATAGACACAGTGAGAGCACTGCCAAGGACCACATGCAGATGTGAGTAGGGACTCGAGAGGGAGCAGATGGTGCTTCTGAAATGAGCTACTGATGAAGCAGGAAAGCCCAACATGCACTCCTGTTCCCCAGTTAGAACCATGTCACATGTCCTCATGGACACAGACCCTGATGGTGAATACAAGGCAGAACCCATGAGGGTGACCAGGTTTCTATCAGTGATCTGCATCAAGACCTTACATAATTAAATTTCCAAAACTTAAACTTAATTGCTCCCCAATTGTTACCAGCAACTTTACCTAAACAGATCTGGTCATGATGGAGATTCTTCATTGTTCCAATGTTTGAAACTGGATTGACAACAAAGTCTAGAGAATAAATACCACAAAGTAGGTAGTGCAGCTGCTGCACACCCAACACCGAACTCCCCTGACGGAATGGGACCCGGGAGCTCTGTCTGTGTCTCTATAGCTCGTGCTTCTCTTTCCCAGGGACCCACACAGACACTCTTCTCTCCCCCAACACTTGGTCCACTGGCTCTAGGCTCACACTCTGGTCTTAGTTTCTCCTCCGAACACTCTGTAGGGGAAATAGTGTCAGATGGAATTTCCCATCTCCTGAACATGAACCCCCAGCACTTTTACTTCTTTCTCGGGTTGTGAGAGTTGCTTTCTCTTGGTTGTTATTACTGGTGACTGTCAAAGGCATCTCTCATTTTAAAGCTCTTCTTTTTCTTTTTATGAAAATTTCTGTCCTGAGTCTTTGTAGCGATATCCTGAAGCCTTTGGGTCTACTGGGGAGAACACAGGCCCAGATGTGTTGAGTAATTCCTCACACACAGCACCCTTGGACATGTCACACTCTGGGACTATGTCCTTTATGTCATAATCCAACCCCAAAGCTGTCTATATAGGAGGTGGACATGCAAATTGGCCGCCCCCTCATAAAAACAGCCCAGCCCTGACCCCACAGCTCTGAGATCCCCAAGTGTTCCCATTCTCTGATCAAGACTGAACACAGACCACACACCATGGGGTTTGGGCTCAGCTGGGTTTTCCTTGTTGTATTTTAAGAGGTAATTTATGGAGAATGAGAAACACTGACTATTGTGAGTGGATATGAGTGAGGGTAACAGTGGATGTGTGAGAGTTGTGTGACCAGTATGTCTTTGTGTTTGCAGGTGTCCAGTGTGAGGTGCAGCTGGTGGAGTCTGGGGGAGGCTCGGTGCAGCCTGGGGGGTCTCTGAGACTCTCCTGTGCAGCCTCTGGATTCACCTTCAGTAGCTCTGGCATGAACTGGGTCCGCCAAGCTCCAAGGAAAGGGCTAGAGTGGGTGGCAGTTATATGGTATGATGGAAGTCAGAAATACTATGCAGACTCTGTGAAGGGCCGATTCACCATCTCCAGAGACAATGCCAAGAACATGTTGTATCTGCAAATAAACAGCCTGAGAGCTGATGACACAGCCATGTATTACTGTACAGCAGACTTAAGTGAGGGGAAGTCAGTGTGAGCCCAGACACAAACCTCCCTGCAGCAGAGGCTCTGACCACCAGGGGGCAAACAGGACCCACAGACCTTGGGTTGCAGCCTCAGGAGCAGTTGCAGGTGGTGTTTATGGCAGTTTCCTCTGAGGGTTCTGGGTTTCCTCTCCACATAACAGTTTATCCAGGAGCCTCTCTAGACCTAAGCCTCTGTGACAACCACTGATGGCTCTGTGTTTCAACAGTTTTGTTATATTAGTAGGAACACTCTCACATGCAGCACAGTTGAAGTTTCATGTTTGCAGGAAGAGAAACGCAGATGGTGAGGGCGCAAGGTGGTTTTGATGTAGGTGGATTTTACTCTCACCTCCTCCCAGAACCAACTGGAAATTACAACTAAAATGGGACTCAATAACCTTGAATTACCAACTAAAGGCTATCTGAAGAGGAGACATTTAACCAAGGAGCAGGGAGAAACCACCTGGAGACTGAAGGAAGGGGGGCACTCAAAAGAGGCTGGCCCCTCTCCCCTGGTTGTCAAGCCAAGGTGATAGAGGGATATTTCAGCTGCAGAGGTTCCCCTGAGAAGTGTGAAGCCCATAGCAAGACCAGGCCACACCTGGAATGCCAGATACTTGAATAGGCAACAGCATAGCACCCAGCTGTGAAATGCAGGGAGGTTTCTGTCTGCCAAGGAGAAGCAGAACCTGCTGGAGACAAAACTGCCACTTTAAAGGCTAAGGAGCAAAATGTGTGTTAGCAGCCACTCATGCTGTGCTCCAAGGGAAGGAGGGTGGTCAGAAGGCACCTGCCTGAGGAGAGTCAGGATGGGTGGCTTTGGGGAGGGACATGGGGAAGAGCCTCCAGGACACTGTACTGGGTCCTCCTCCATTCCTCAGCAGCCATCTTACTTGGGAGGAGCTATCCCTACCCATTGGCATCAGCCTGGGGAAAGCAATCCTCCACCTCTGGAACACTGTCACCGCACTCTGCATTCTAGGCCCTGCTGAGGAGTCAGGGGCATAGGGCTGGTGTAGATGTCTGGGCATCTGAGGAGGTGTCAGAGACTGGCTTTGGTGAGGCCATTGACCCACTTTCTCTTGAACCTCACTGGTACATGTTCCTCACAGGAGATCTGAGAAAAATGCTCTTTTGGGCTCTGGGAGACCCAATCTCTTGTCTGCATAGGCCCCAAATACCTGACCACCAAAGGTTCCAAGGTACCAAGTTCAAGAAAAAATCTTGGACAGACTCAGACAAGTAGCTCTGGAGCAGGGGAACACACCCACCATCTTCCCTGAAGTCTGACCAGTACTTCCTAGAGCCCCATCCTCTTGATTCCACCAGAGGCTCTTTAAGAGACTGAGCCATTCCAGGTACCAAGGTTAACATCCAGTCAGCAGGTGGATGCAGGAACAGGAGAATCCAGGGGTGCCTTGGGACATTTGCTGACCCCCACCCTGGGCTTTGTGGTGGTAAACACCAGGCTTGGCGCTCAGCTTGTTTCTTCCTATGCACAGCCAAGCCCAGCAGAGACACCACAAACTGTGGGTCACTTATATTTTCAAACTGGTTGCCAAGGACTAGGCATAGACAACACTTAAGATTGGCCTTCACCAGAGAACCTCCCAGGAGGCCCTAAACCAACAGGCCCACTGGCCATCTTCAGACAACATTGGAGCAGCATCCAACAACCCTCACACACAGCATATCCAAAGGGAGATCACAGCAGGTACAACATACTCTGTTGAGGTGAATGCCAATTTTTCCTTTTTATTCTTTTCATTATATTTTGGTTTTTATTTTTTTCCTACTGGCTTTTATATTTCTTACTATAGTCCTGGTGCATGAAAATTCATGAACTGGAGTGGGGGTCCCTCAACCCGGCCTGCCCCCTCTCATAGTCAGGGAGCCCTCAGGGGCAGGAGGCGACCCGGCGATCATGGGAAGATGATGCCCACATCACATCTTTGCTGCTGCCACTGCTGGCAGCACAAGCTGTGGCCGGCCCTGGTTACCTGAGCCTCGGATGGCCCTGGGCAGCTGAGCAGCTGCTCTCCGAAGCTTGCCTGTGCACCAGGCTGGGAGCGGGCTTGACCTTGCCACCTGCCTGCCGCCCCGGCGGGGCTGAGGGTACTGGGCTCGACCATCGTGTGGCTGTGGGCGCCACCATCTTTGAGGGTGGGGCAGTCAATTAGCATATTTCCTCCTTATTGGCTGTAGGTGCTGCCATATTTTAGGGTGAGGCAGGCAATTAGCATATTCCCTCCTAATTGGCTGTGGGAGCCGCCATCTTTGCGATAGTGTGAAGGTCAATTAGCATATTTCCTCTTTATTAGATAGGATTTTTCTCTTTTCTTACTCTATTATTTCCCATTTACATTCCTTATTCCTTATCCTTCCTTCTTTCCTTTCATATTTTTGCTATTCTTTTTCTTCTTTCCTTATTCTTTTTTCTTTTTCTTTTGTGTTTGTTTTTATTCATGGTGGTGATGGTGTTTTATTCTTATTTTTTGCATTGTACTGTATTGTATTATGTTGTCAGCATCTGTATTTCAATTCCATGATGTGGTCTGATTTGAGCCTCACAGTCAGCCAGTCTGAAGGTCAATACCAGCCATGAATGGGACAAGAGAAATCAAGACCCAATTACAAAAAGAGGGCACCCATAACACACATAGGGACATTCCAGAGCATCAGGCTCAAGACATCAAGGAGACTGCACCAATGGGGCTCACAGGACACCTACTGCCTAAGGCCTCCCCACAAAGACTGGGAGTCATATCAGTTCTATCTGATACATAGAAAGAAACTCAAAGAGACAGCCATCTTGGGGAGACAAAGAAACAGGCCCCAGATTAAAAAAGAGGAATCTCCAAAAAAAATGAGCTAAATCAAATGGAGGCAAGCAATTTATCATATATAGAGTTTTAAGTAGTGGTTATAAGGATGCTCAATGAACTTATTGGGAACTACAATGGCATGAAAAATTACATAGAGACTCTAAATAAGAACCAGTTTGAAATGAACAATACCATATCTACCATCAAAAATACACTGGACGGAATTAAAAGTAGGTTGGATGAAGCAGAGGATCAAAACAGTGATTTTGGAGAAAAAGTAGTGTGAGAGGACATTCGGAGAAGAAAAACATAATGAAAAAGAATGAGGATAGTTTTAGGAAAATTCGGAACAACATGGAATGAAACAACTTCTGCATCATAGTGGTATCAGAAGGAGGATACACCAAGCAAGTGATCAAGAACCTATTTCATGAAATAATAACTGAAACTTTCCCTAAACTGGTGAAGGAAAAAAACACAAAAGTACAGGAATCACAGAGAGTCCTAAATAAGATAAACCCAAAGAGGCCCACAACAAGACACAGGATCATTTAAATGACAAAAATTAAATACAAAGAGAGAATCTTAAAAGCAGCAAGAGAAAGCTAGTTAATTAACTACAGGGCAGCTCCCATAAGAATGTCAGCTGATTTATCAACAGAAATATTTCAGGCCAGAAGAGATTGGCAAGAAATATTCAAAGTGATGAAAAGCAAGAACCTACAACCAAGACTACTTTACCCAGCAAGGCTTTAAAATTGAAGGGAAAAAAAAAAGAGTTTCCCAGACAAGAAAAAGCTAAAGGAGTTTGTTACTATCAAGCCAGTATTACAAAAAATGTTAAGAATCTGCTAGAAAAAAAGGAGGAGGAGGAGGAGGAAGAGAAAAAGAAGAAAGAATACAGAGGTGAAAAACATAAAATGGCAATAAATATATACCAATCAATCATCACTTTAAATGTAAATGGATTAAATGCTGCAATCAAAAGACATAGGGTAGCTGATTGGATAAGAAAGCGAGACTCACATATATGATGTCCACAATTGATAGACTCCAGAATGAAAGATACACACAGAGAAAAGTAAAGGAATGAAAAAAGAAATTTCATACAAATGGATATGAAAAAACACCTGGAATATCAATACTTACATGTGATGAAATAGACTTTGAAACAAAGACTATAGTAAGAGACAAAGAAAGAGACTACAGAATAATAAAAGGAGCAATCCAAAAAGAGGCTATAACTCTGGTAAACATTTATAAACCTAACAGTGGAGGACTTAAATATATAAAGAAAATCTTGAGCCCGGTCGCGTGGCTCAGTGGTTGACCACTGACCTATGAACCAGTGGTCAGAGCTGCATTGGCACTCAGGGCACAAGCCCAGGTTTCAGGCTCTATCCCCGGTAGGGGGTATGTAGTAGGCAGCAAATCAATGATTCTCTCTCATCATTGAAGTTTTATCTCTCTCTCCCTCTCCCTTCCTCTCTGAAATCAATAAAAGTTCATTTTAAAAAAGTAAATCTTGAAGGACATATAGGGAGAGATCGACAGTACTATGTTCATAGCAGAGGATTTAAACACCCCATTGACATCAATGGATAGATTTTCCAGACAGGAAATCAACAAGAAAACACAGATCTTCAATGACATACTAGAGCAGATGTGTTTAATTGAAATCTTCAGGGAATTCCACCCCAAAGCAGCAGAATATACATTCTTTCCATGTGCACATGAAACGTTTTCTAGGATAGACCACATGTTAGTACACAAAGCAAATCTCAATAAGTTTAAGAAGATTGAAACCATATTAAGCATCTTCTCTGATTATACTGGTATAAATCACCACAAGGAAAATAAAAACAGAGAAACACACAACACCATTGATGCTAAGGAGCATGTTACTGAACAATGAATGTGTTATCAATGAGATAAAGGAAGAAATCAGTTAACTTAAAACAAATGAAAATGAAAGCACAACAACCCAAAATTTATGGGACAGCACAAACAGTTCTATGAGGGAAATCTTCACCATCACAAGCCCACCTAAGGAAATAGGAACAAAGATAAACAATCTAACTCTATACCTAAAGAACTGGGATAAAAAGACTGGAGTGAGTAGAAGGAAGGAAAGAATAAAGACTTTAGCAGAAATAAACAAAACACAGTCTAAAGAAATTAATTAAGCCAAGAGTTGGATGTTTGAAAGGATAGACTAAATTGACAAACTTTTAAACAGACATATCAAGAAATAAAGTCAGTGCAAAATAATAAATAAAATAAAAATGAAAGAGAAGTAACAACTAAAACCATTGAAATACAAAGGATTGTAATAAACTATTATGAACAACCATATACCAATATATCGGACCACATAGGCCAGTGGTCAGCAAACTCATTAGTCAACAGAGCCAAATATCAACAGTACAACAATTGAAATTTCTTTTGAGAGCCAAATTTTTTAAACTTAAACTATATAGATAGGTACATTCAACTTTAAATTCATGGTTTTCGTCTTCCATTTTCTTTGCTTCTTCTTTGTAGCCATCTCAAACAGGGCACCTAAAAAAATGTTTCATTTTATAATAAAGCCATCAACACAAAAGAATTACAATTCTTAAATTGATGACAAAAATACCTGTAGGATTTGCAGCTGGTTGGAAAAATACAGATAACTTTATGCCTCCAGTAGGTACTTTTGTCACCCGCGCACAATTTGCGGACGCAACTAACACTAACCACTGCAAAATGAGTCTGCTGACTGACTGGCTCACTCAACTCCTGCATGAATCGCGTTGGCCTCCCCCGCACTGCGTATCCCATGCCTGCCTACCCCATGTCTCCCATAGTCCGACCGACCAACACCCCCTACTTCTTCTAACGCCATTTCTTCAAAATAGACTTGCCAGGCCGAAAAGCGACTTCTGCACATGGGCCCCGAAGTTTCAATCACACTGTACGTGCATATCTGCACGTGGTATTTTGTGGAAGAGCCACACTCAAGGGGCCAAAGAGCCGCATGTGGCTCTCTAGCTTCGGTTTGCCGACCACTGACATAGGCAAACATGCTTAATTCCTAGAAACATATATCCTTTCAAAACTGAATCAGGAACAATCAGAACATCTAAATAGAACAAATTAACCTAATGAAATTGAAGCAGGAGCCCAAAAACTCCAAGCAATCAAAAATCCTAAACCAGATAACTTCACAGATAATTTCACCAGACATTCAAAGGAGAACTAACCCTTATCCCTCTCTAAATATTCTCTAAATTCAAGAGGAGTGAAAAATCCCAAGCTGCCTTCCACTGTCTACATTCTCCTAGATCTCTCAGAGACCCTGAGCTCCATGGCCAGAACCCTTCTGACTCTTTCCTGCTCCTCCCACAGCCTCATACGCTGAGCAGTCCACATAAAAACCCATCTGCCACTCTATATCCATCAACACCCCTCTCACAGGTCAATCCACTTTCGGGCACCCCAAGGATGGATCACCGAAAATAGACCTGAAGCTGAGCCAGGACATGGAGACAGCAGTCCCAAGGGTCACATGCTAACATCAAAGTTTCCAATAACAACATTTTCCTGACCTGAACTTAGTTATTCCTAAATCATTAC
Organism: Myotis lucifugus; assembly: GCF_000147115.1. Lineage (NCBI taxonomy): Eukaryota > Metazoa > Chordata > Mammalia > Chiroptera > Vespertilionidae > Myotis > Myotis lucifugus. The sequence goes on along the minus strand of NW_005871427.1, from coordinate 115,997 downwards.
CCACATCTTCCCCTAAACACACCTGGGCATGATGGAGATTCTTCTATATCCCAATGTATGAAACTGGATCTACAACAGAGGCTAGAGAAGAAACACCACAAAGGAGGCCGTGCAGCTGTTATACTTTCAGCACCAAATCCCCTGAAGGAATAAGACCTGGGTGCTCTGTCTGTGTCTCTATAGTTCCCAGGGGCCCACACAGACACGACACTCTCCCCCAACACTTGCTCCACTGGCTCCAGGTTCCCCCTAGATCTTAGTTTATCCTCTGATCACTTTGTAGGGGAAATGGTGTCAGATGAAACTTCCCATCTCCTGCACATGAACCTCCTGCACTTTTATTTCTTTCTCAGGTGGTGAGGGTTGATTTCTCTTGGTTCTCATTACTGGAGACTATCAAAGGCATCTCTCATGTTAAACCTTATCTTTTTTTATGAAAATGTCTCTCCTGTGTCCTTGTACAGGTCTCATACAGCAGGTGAGTCTAGTGGGGAGGGCACCGACCTGGGTGTGAGGACTAATTCCTAACATAGAGCATGCTTGAACATATCACACTCTGGGACCTTGTCCTTTCTGTCAGAGTCCAATATGAGAGCTCCCTATATAGTAGGAGGACATGCAAATAGGGCCCCCTCTTCTCATAAAAACCAGCCCATCCTGACCCTGCAGCTCTGGGACAGGAGTCCAGCCCCAGGATCCCCAGGTGTTCTCATTCCCTGTTCAGGACTGAACATAAAGGACTCACCATGGGGTTGGGGCTCACCTGGGTTTTCCCTGTGGCTCTTTTAAGAGTAACTTATGGAGAACAAGAAACACTGAGAATGTGACTGGTCATGAGTGAGAGAAACAGTGGGCATGTGAAAGTTTCCTGACCAGGACGTCTTTGTGTTTGCTGGTGTCCAGTGTGAGGTGCATCTGGTGGAGTCTGGGGAAGGCTTGGAGCAGCCTGGGGGGCGGGGGTGTCTCTGAGACTCTCCTGTGCAGGCTCTTGATTTAACTTCAATAGCTACTGGATGAACTGGGTCCGACAGGCTCCAGGGAAGGGGTGGAGTGGGTGGCGGTTATATGGAGTGATGAAAGTCAGAAATACTATGCAGACTCTGTGAAGGGCTTATTCACCATCTCCAGAGACAATGCAGAGAACATGCTATATCTGCGAATGAACAGTGTGACAGCTTAGGACACGGACAAGGCCATGTATTACTGTGTGAGACACAGTGAGGGGAAGTCAGTGTGAGCCCAGACACAAACCTCCCTGAGGGAGACTTCAAAGATTGGTTGCAGGGGGCGCTCAGGACACCAGGGGGCTCTCAGGACCCACAGCGGAGAGAGCAGCCCCAGTACCAAAGGCAGAGGGGGAGAGTGTGTGTGTGTGGGGGGGAGGGGCGGGATAATGGCCTTCCTATTGGGCTCAGGGATTTCCTCTCCAGCTCTCACCTGCCTCCAGGCAGGATTCTTCCTTCTCATATTCTCACTGCAGACAACAATGAGGAAGGGTCATTGTCTGTTTGCAGGAGACATGTTGGCACTGACAGGAACTCCTTCACCCAGTCTCCTTCACAAATTCTAAAAGTGTCTTTTTTCACTGTCTTTTGAACTTTTCACTTAGGAGTCTGAAATTTGCTGGTGGGTTGCTGGGATTGGGCTGTGTGCACAGCTCTGCATTCATCCCTCAGGGTCTGACTCTCTGCATGCCCTCTCGGTCCTGGTTCCAGTGAGATCACAGAGCCCTACCTCTGCTGAAAGGACTGACCACACTCAGGGCTGGCGGACCTCACCCATCCTCTCTGGGTCCACATTGATCCCTGAAAGAGCTGTCAGCTCAGTGAACCAAACACAGGGAGCCCCACTTCCGTCCACATAAGGGGCCCCTGCTGTCCTGCTGGAAGCAGTGCTAGCCCCACACTGTATCTGCGAATGAACAGCCTGAGAGCTGAGTGGGGACAGGTGACTCTGAGGCTGGGATGTGCCTCAGAGTCAACAAACTCCTCCCTCCAGCTTTCTTCCTGGATCCAAGGTTCTCTAGGTTCATGGTGGGTGAGATGTGCATCCTGAGCATGTGGGAAGCCCAGGAGCTGTCCATGGGACACCTTGCATCCATACCATCCTCGTACTATTTGCCCAGGAAGCACAGAGTCACATAGACATGTTGTGACACACACAGATACACAAACAGTCACAAACATAGTCACACACACAGTCACACACACAGCCACATACACACAGTCACACACTTGTTTTTGGAAAAGACATGTGTTCACCCATGAACAGTGATATAAAACTGTCCATGTAGCTACACACTGTACTTTATGAATCCGATATAAAAATTTGGTTATATTTCGTTCTCTGGATGCCAGATGAAATAAATATGTAGTCTGCAAAGAACTATTATTTCAAAATTGATCACACCCTGTGAAGATCAACAGTTGTATTTCTCAGTCCACTTAGTAGGAGCTGAAATTAGGAACTGAAACCCAAATTGCCACAAATTTAAAAAAAAAAAAAATTGAAGTGGTAGTGAAAACCTACCAGCAAATAAGATCTAATGACCAAATGGACTCAAGAGTGAATTCTACCAGAATGTCAAATAAGAATTGATAACTTTTTAATCAACTCTACTTGAACTATTCCAAGAATTAAAGAAAGAGGCAAGACATCCAAACAAATTTATTGAGGTGACCATTACACTCATGTAAAAGCCAAATAAAAGCATACAAAATGGCAGGTCAATATCTCTGATGGATATACATGAAAAAATCCTCAACAATATACTAGGAAACTTAACAGCACACTGAAAGGATCATTTACCACGATCAAGTGGGATACCGTCCTAGCATGCATGGATGGTTCAAGGTATGTAAGTTAGAAAATGTGATACATCTCATCCACAGAATGAAGGATAAAGTATACCAGCATATAAATAGATATAAAATAAAGCCTTTAAAATTGAAAATCGCTTTAGAATTAAAAATCATCACTGATTGGGTGTAGAAGTGATGAATCTCAATATACTAAAGGTCACATTGGAGAAGCCAACAAGTGACATCATGTTACACAGAGAAAATATCAAAGCTTTCCTTCTTACATCACAACAGAGAATAATTAGGCAAGAAAAGGATATTTAAAATATTTAAATCAGAAAGAAGCAACTTAAAATGTTTCTCCTTATCTGTATGCAGATGGAATGATCTTGTACATACAAAATCCTAAAAACTGTATGAGAAGCTAATAGAACTAGAATTCAGGAAAGATGTAAAATACAAAACAAACACACAAATGACTTGTGCACTGGCACACTCTCAGCTAAGTGTCTTCATGAATCTAGGAAATATATGGGGCTGTTTCAGAGGGAAGTGAGGGAAGAAAACGTGAACTGGCTAAACAACAAGGAGACGACAACCTAATGAAACAATGATCCTGGATGTGTGTGTCCTTGGTCTTGGTTAATCCCCCATCATGTTCCCATGTAGCTTCCTCTCCAATGTGGCACTGAGTCCGGTGCAGGTTACAGTTGACCCCCATCATGTAGGGATATAGTGACAGCGGTCCCAAGGGTCACATGCAGACATCAGGTTTCCAATAATAATATTTTCAGAACGTAACTTAATTATTCCTAAATCATTACCCATATCTTCCTCTAAACACACCTGGTCATGACTGAGATTCTTCTATATCCCAATGTATGAAACTGGATCTACAAGGGAGTCTAGAGAATAAACATCACAAAGGAGGCAGTGCAGCTGCTACACATCCAGCACCAAACTCTCCTGAAGGAATAGGACATGGGAGCTCCGCCGCAAATAGGGGCGCCCTATGCTAATATAAACCAGTCCAGCCCTGACCCTGCAGCTCTGGGACAGGAGTCCAACCCCATGATCCCCAGGTGTTCCCATTCCCTGATCAGGACTGAATACCGACCACTCACCATGGGGTTTGGGCTTAGCTGGGTTTTCCTTGTGGCTATTTTAAAAGGTAATTTATGGAGTACAAGAGACACTAAGCATGTGAGTGGACATGAGTGAGAGAAAGAGTGGATGTGTGAGAGTTTCCTGACCCAGATGCCTTTGTGTTTGCAGGTGTCCAATGTGACGTACAGCTGGTGGAGTCTGGGGGAGGCCTGTTGCCGCCTGGGGGGTCTCTGAGACTCTCCTGTGCAGCCTCTGGATTCACCTTCAGTAGCTACTGGATGAGCTGTGTCCACCAGGCTCCAGGGAAGTGGCTTGAGTGGGTCTCATACATTAATGGTGATGGAAGTACCACAAACTATGCCATCTCTGTGAAGGGCCAATTCAACATCTCCAGTGGTAACTCAAAGAACATGTTGTATCTGCAAATGAACAACATAAAAATACCATAGAAATAGAAAGGTTAATAATAAACTATGAACAACCGCATGCCAACATATTGGACAACATGGGCAAAAATGCTAAATTCCTAGAATCATATGTCCTTTCAAAACTGAATCAGGAACAATTAAAAAATCGAAATACACCAAATTATTCTAATGAAGTTGAAGCAGGAATAAAAAACCTCCCAGAAAAGAAAATTCCTGGACCAGATAACTTCATAGGTGAATCTCACCAGACATTTAAAGGAAAACGAACACCTTTTGTTCTAAAAATATTTCCAAAATTCAGAAGGAAGGTAACTCCCAAGCTGCCTTCCACTGTCCACATTCTCCCTAGATCTGTCCGAGACCCTGATCTCCATGGCCAGAGCCCTGCCAACTCTCTCCAGCTCTTCCCACAGCATCTAGGGCAGAGCAGACCCTTTAAAACCCACCTGCCCCCCTTCATCCACCAGAACCTATCTCACAGTTCCATCCGTCTATGGACACCCCAGGATGGGTCACAGACAGGACACCTGAAGATGAGCCAGGGCATAGTGTTGGTGGTCCCAAGAGTCACATGCAGATATCAGGATCACAATAACAAGATTTTCAACCTACTTATTACTAAACCATTACCCACAGCCTATCTAAACACACTTGGTCATGATGAAAATTCTATATCCAAATGTATGAAACTGGATCTACAACAGAATCTAAAGAGTAAACACCACAAAGGAGGCTATGCAGCTGCTACACATCGAGCACCAAACTCCCCTGAAGGAATAGGACCCAGGAGCTGTGTCTGTGTGTCTATAGTTCATGCTTCTGTTCCCAGGGATCAACACAGATGCTCCTCTCGCCCCAAACTATTGGTCCACTGGCTCTAGGCTCACACTCTGGTCTCAGTTTATCCTCTGATCACTTTGTAGGGGAAATAGTGTCAGATGGAACTTCCCATCTCCTGAACATGAACCCCCTGGATTTTACTTTTTTCTCAGACTGTGAGGGTTGATTTCTCTTGGGTGTCATTACTAGTGCCTGTCAACAGCATCTCTCATTTTAAACCTTCCATTTTTGTGTGAATTTTCTCTCCTGTGTGTTTGTATGGATCTTCTGAGCAGTTGGGTCCTATGGGAGGGCACAGGCCTGGATGTGGGAGTAATTTATAACAGACAGCACCTTTGTACAATTCCCACTCTGGGACTATGTCCTTTATGTCAGAATCCAACCCCTATTCTCTCTATATAGTAGCAGGACAAGCAAATAGGTACCCTCTGCTCATAAAAACCAGCCCAGCCCTGACCCTGCAGCTCTGGGACAGGAGCCCAGCCCTGGAATACCCAGGTGTTCCCATACCCTGGCCAGGACTGAACACAGACCACTCACCATGGAGTTTGGGCTCAGCTGGGTTTTCCTTGTGGCTGTTTTTGAGATAATTTATGGAGAATGATAGACACTGTATATGTGAGTAGGTATAAGTGAGAAAAACAGTGGAAGTTTGAGAGTTTCCTGACCAGGACACCTTTGTGTTTGCAGGTGCCCAGTGTGAGGTGCAGCTGGCGGAGTCTGGATGAGGCTTTGTGCAGCCTGGGAGATCTCTGATACTTTCCTGTGCAGCCTCTGGATTCACCTTTGATGACTATGGCATGCATTGGGTCCTCCAGGCTCCAGGGAAGGGGCTAGAGTGGGTGTCACTCATTAATTGGAGTGGTGGCAACACATACTATGCAGACTCTGTGAAGGGCTGATTCACCATCTCCAGAGACAATGCCAAGAACATGCTGTATCTGCAAATGAACAGCCTAAGAGTCGATGACATGGCCGTGTATTTCTGTGCAAGACACGCAAAGTGAGCGGAAGTCACTGTGAACCCAGACACAAACCTCCCTGCAGGAGAGGCTGAGACCACCAGGGGTCGCTCAGGGTCCCTGAACACAAGGACCATCCCAGCAGCAGGTGCAGTTGGAGGAAGATTTGAGCTGGTTTCTTGTGTTGTTTCCTCTTCATGTCACAGTTTCCTTCAGGGAACCTCTGGATTCCTGACTCTGCACTTACCTCTGATGTCTCTGAGATAGAAAGGTCTGTTGTAAACAGAGACAACTTTCTCATGTGGACAAAAGGCAGAGAGTCTCTTTTAGACACTCTTGTGCTAAAATGACAATTAATGATCTAATCTTCTGACCCATGTTTCCTAAATCTAACCAGAGGCTCTGCTGACTCGGCAGTGCAGCTCAGCCCCACACAGCTCAGGTCCCAATTAGCCAACAGCAGGGCACGAGTGTGCTGGACAGAAGGCTTCAGAGGAGTGTGACCCCAAGGTTAGCGAAGAAGGACCCCTTGGTGAATTCATTCACTTGTCATCATGTTCATAGCACCAATAGCAGGTGACACCATCAGGAGGATGTAGAGGGACCCACCGTACTTTGGAATGGTGTTTAGGCTGATGATGTCCCCCACACAGAGGGCCCTTGGAAAGGTTTATCACATCACAGACACATCTATTGCAAGCAGGGCAGGCTTTTCAGAGTCAGAAAAGGCTGCCTGGCTGCTTCCCCTGTGTCCGGATGAGCTCCAGGAAAGTGCTGGAAATTCAGGCCTGAAAGCAGAGGCTGAAAGAAAAGCATCTGAAAAAATAAAAATGAGTGACTACTGGGAATACTATGGTGGATAATAAACTGTCGTGCAGATTGAGTAAAGGAAATGAAATCAAGCAGAAGATTGAGCTGCTGATGTCAGTTAACTCTGAGAAGTTGTCCTCTTCAGGAAGGCTGGCGCCTCCACAGAATGCTCCTTTAGTTCCTCCACCACCACCTCAGCCACCACAGCCAATTCTGCTAGACCCCACACCCCCAGAGCCAGATGAGGAGATCCTGGGTTCAGACAATGAGGAGCAGGAGGACCCCACAGACTAATGCAAAGGTGGCCATCATCCTGTGAAAATGGAGACCTTTTCAATGGTCAGTATCATGTTACTAAGAAGCTAGGATGGGGACACTTCTCTACTGTCTGGCTGTGCTGGGACATGCACGGGAAAAAATTTGTTGCAATGAAAGTTGTAAAAAGTGCCCAGCATTATGCAGAGACAGCCTTGGATTAAATAAAATTGCTCAAATGTGTTCTAGAAAGTGATTCCAGTGACCCAAGTAAAGACATAGTAGTACAGCTAATTGATGACTTCAAGGTTTCAAGCATGAATGGAATCCATGTCTGCATGTTCTTCGAAGTGCTTGGCCACAATCTCCTCAAATGGATTATCAAGTCCAACTATCAAGGCCTTCCTTTATGTTGTGTGAGGAGTATCATTTGACAGGTACTCCCGGGGTTAGATTATCTACACAGGAAATTCGAGATCATTCATACTGACATCACGCCAGGGGACATCTTGATGTGTGTGATGATGCACACGTGAGAAGAATGGCAGCTGAGGCCATGCAGTGGCAGAAAGCCGGTGCTCCTCCTCCTTCAGGGACTGCAGTGAGTACGGTGCCACAGCATAAACCTATAGGAAAAATTTCTAAAAACAAACAAACAAAAAAAAACAGCAGAAAAGGCAGGCTGAGTTGCTGGAAAAGCACCTGCTTTTTGGAAGAATTGGAGTGTGAAGCCAAAAGGAAAATAATAGAAGAAACTGTCACATCAGCCTTACCTTCCAATGAGCAAGATGATGAATACCGCCCAGAGGTGAAACTAAAAACAGAAGCACTAGAGGAGCCTACTGAGGGAGAGCCTGTGCTTAACAACAGTGAAGCTGAGGACCAAGAAGAGAAAGAAGATGCTGAGAAAGAAAACATTGAGCAGGATGAAGACGATGGTGAATAGGAGCTCGAGAAGATAGACCCCATCTGGATAAAATCACCTAAAACCAATGACCACATTGGGAATGGCCCGTTCTTGCTGGAGCAGCAGCTGGATGATGAAGACGATGATGAAGTAGATTGCCCAAACCCTGAGGAGTATAACCTTGATGAGCCAAACGCAGAAAGTGATTACACGTATACCAGCTCCTATGAACAATTCAATGGTAAATTGCCAAATGGACGGCATAAAATTCCCAAGTCACAGTTTCCAGAGTTTTCCACCTCATTGTCCTCTGGCCCCTTAGAACCTGTGGCTTGTGGCTCTACACTTTCTGAGGAATCCCTCTTACTGAGCAGGAGGAAAGCAGCCCATCCCAAGAGCAGGATGTTTTCGGCCTCCAGCACTGGGGATTTGCCAACAAACAAAACACAGGCAGCAAACTTACTGGTGACAAACTTACTGATAAAGTTAGAGTTAAGATTGCTGACCTGTGAGATACTTGTCGGGTACATAAACACTTCACAGAAGACATTACAGAAATGTCAGTACAGATCCACGGAGGTTTTAATAGGAGCAGGTTAAAGCACACCTGCTGACACCTAGAGCATGGTGTGTATGGCATTTGAGCTGACGACGGGAGATTATTTGTTTGAACCGCGTTCTGGAGAGGACTATTCCAGAGAGGAAGACCACATAGGCCATATCATAGAGCTGCTATGCAGTATCCCAAGGCACTTTGCTCTATCTGGAAAATACTCTAGGAAATTCTTCAATCGCAGAGGAGACCTGTGGCACATCACCAAGCTGAAGCCCTGGAGCCTCCTTGATGTACCTGTGGAAAAGTATGGGTGTCCCCATGAAGATGCTGCACAGTTTACAGATTTCCTGATTCCAATGTTAGAATTGGTTCCAGAAAAACAAGCCTCTCCTGGCGAAAACCTTCGGCATCCTTGGCTGACTTCTTAGCAGATTTTACAAATATGGTATTCTGAGAAAGCAAATGTTTTCCAGTACATTGGATCTAAACGGTGACTCTCTTTTAACAGGATTACAAGTGAGCTGGCTTCATCCTCAGACCTTTATTTTGCTTTTAGGTACTGTCGTTTGACATTTTTCTTTGTGCAATATGATCCTGGGGAAGGGTAGTCTCTATCTTCAGCTTAGTAGCTCACTGACCCACTTTCTTCTGGAGCAACACCATGTCTCTAAGCATTGTTTCTGGTGTTGTGTGACATCCAAACGTCAGGTGTTTTTTTTTTTTTAATATACTTTTTTCTTGTGTTTTGGCAGGTTTTGTAACTATTTATGAAGAAATGTTTTAGCCAAATACTATATAATTTCCAATCTTAAGAAATTATCAAGTTGGAACCAAGAAATAGCAAGAAAATTTACAATTTTATCTTCTGGCAAAGGGATATCATTCCTATATTATAGGATATGTAAGTGCAGTGCACCCTGTAAATGTTAATTCCCATTAAATATAGGATGGGGACTCCAATTTCAGAAAAATAGAAAGAAAGAAAGAAATGGCTGCCTGGTGGCATGGCTCAGTGGTTGAGAGTCACAGTTCCATTGCTGGTCAGGGCACGTGCCCAGGTTGCAGTCTCAATACCAGTGTGGGGCATGCAGGGGGCAGCTGATTCATGATTCTCTCTCAACATTGATGTTTCTATCTCTCCCCCCTCTCTTCCTCTCTGAAATCACTGAAAAATGTATTTTTGAACAAAAGGGAAAGAAATGTTTGGATCCCCCAGGTAAGGACACTGGTTCAGGGTTTTATTGTGGATCAATGTGGAGGCAGGGAGGGCCCTTCACACAGAGGGGCTTATGTGGTTTCAATGTCCCACAAGCAGGACACATGGGGGCATCCCGCTTTCTCTTCCATTTTCCCCTAAGTGTGCAGGAGAAGAGAGAGGGATGAACCATAATACCTCAGCATGAATCATCAGAAATAGAGCCTGGGAAAGAACCAAGATGGTGGCGTAGGTAAATGCCTGTACTCACCACCTCCCACAACCACATCAAAATAATAACTAAAATACAGAACAACCATCAATCAGAATAGCCTGAAAGCTGGCAGAATGGAAGTCTTACAACTGGAAAAGAAAAGAAGACAGTACATTGGAAAGGAGGAAGTAAAACTGTCAATATTTGCAGGTGATATGATATTGTACATAGAAAACCCTAAAGACTCCACCAAAAATCTACTAGATTTAATAAATGAATTTGGCAATAAGGCAGGATACAAAATTAACACCAATAAATTGATGATATTTTTATACATGAATAATGAATTGTGAGAAAGAGAAACTAAACAAACAATCTCATTTACAAATTGCAACAAAAAAATTAAGATACTTAGAAATAAACTTAACCCAGGAGGTAAAAGACTTGTATTGAGGAAACTACATGATTTTGAAAAAAGAGATAGAGTAAAATATAAACAAATGTAAGAATATACAGTGTCCATGAATTGGTAGAGTTAACATCAGTAAAATGCCCATGTTACCAAAGGCAATCTACAGATGTAATGCAACCCCTATTAAAATAACAACAGCATGCTTCACAGAGCTAGAACAAACACTCCAAAAATTTCTATGGAACCAAAAAACACCCCAAATAGCTACAACAATTTTGAGAAAGAAGAACAAAATTGGAGGGATCACAAGTCTAGGTACCAAGTTATAGTACAAAAGCCACCGTAATCAAAACAGCCTGGTACGGGGAAAAGAACAGGCATATTGACCAATGAAATAGAACAGAGAACCCAGAAATGGACTCAAGCCATTACACACAATTAATATTTGACAAAGAAAACAAGAACTTATAATGGAGTCAAGACAGACTTTTCAATAAATGCTGTGGGGGTAAATTGGACAGATAGATGCAAAAGCAAATGAAAATAGACCACCAACTTACACCATACACAGGAAATAACTTAAAATGGATAACGACTGAAATGTAAGTTGTAAAACTATAAAAACACTAGAAGAAACCATAGGCAGCAAAATCTCAGACATCTCTCACAGCAATATGTTTACAGGTATATCTCCTAGAGCAAAGGAAACTAAGTAGAAAATTAACAAATGGGGTACATCAACATAAAAAGCTTCTGCACAGCAAAAGAAACCATCAACAAAATGAAAAGGGAGCCCACTGTATGGGAGAACATATTTGGCAAGGATACATCTGATAAAGGATTAATATTCAAAATATATAAGGAACTCATACAACTTAACAAAAGGAAAACAAACAACCCAATTAAAATATGGGCAAAGGACCTAAATTAACACTTCTCCAAAGGGAACATACATATGACCAAGAGACATATGAGAAAATGCTCAAGTCACTAATGATCCAAGAGATGCAAATTAAAAAGAAAGTGAGGTATCACCCCACACCTGTTAGAATGACTATCATAAACAAACCAACACGTTGTGTGTGGAGCACTTGAGGATGTGGAAAAAAGTGAACCCAGGTACAATGCTAGTGGGAATGGAGACTGGTGCAGCCACTATGGAAAACAGTATGGTTTTTCTTCAAAAAATTAACTATGGAACTGTCATTTAATCCAGTGTTCCCACTTCTAGGAATATATCCTAAGGGACTAGAAACATCAATCAGAAGAAATGTCTGCACCCCTGTGTTCATAGCAGCACAATTTATAATAGCTAAGACCTGGAAAGAGACCAAGAGACCATCAGTAGATGAGTGGATTAAAAATCTGTGGTATATTTATACAACAAATTATTATCTACAATAAAGAAAGCGTAATATGCAAACCGAACAGCGGAATGACTGTCTGGACGACCTTCCAGATGACCACACTATGACATGCACTGTTGCCAGGCCAGCCAAGGCAGGTGTGATGCAATTGGTCAGGGGCCCTGCCATCGCTCCAAGATCACCCCATAGAGGGAGGCCCAGACCACCCTGCTGGCTGTGCTGAGGCGAGTGGGCAGGGCCTCTCTCTGCAGGGCTATGGATCTGGGGGCCCCCTCCATCAATTTCCCACAGAGGGAGGACCAGGCCACCAGCCAGCAATGCTGTGGCAGGTGGCCAGTGATTGCCCTGCAGAGGGTGGCCCACGTCAGCCAAGCGATGGCACCCCATGCCTGTCCAGAGGATGGAGGCAATGGGTAGTGGGGGAGGGGGAGCAACACTGCACAGATTGCAAGCAGTGTCAGCAGGGGAGCTGGGCAAGCTTCTGTCAGCCAGGGGAAAGAAAGCCCCAAAAGGCCAGGCCTAGGAGACCCTCGCCCTCTCCCCCCACCTCATGCATGAATTTCATATACCAGGCCTACAGTACATCCATAAAAAAGAAGGATCTCGCCCTGACTGGTTTGGCTCAGTGGATAGAGCATTGGCCTGTGGACCGAAGGGTCCCAAGTTCGATTCCGTTCAAGGGCATGTACCTTGGTTGCGGGCACATCCCTGGTAAGTGGTGTGCAGGAGGCAGCTAATCGATGTTTCTCTCTCATCAATGTTTCTAACGCTCTATCCCTCTCCCTTCCTCTCTGTAAAAAAACAATAAAATATATTATAAAAAAAAGAAGGATCTCTTGCCCTTGAGACAACATGGAGGGACCTGGAGAGTATCAGGCTAAGTGAAATAAGTCTGTCAGAGAAAGACAAATATCACAGGATCTCACTCATATATGGAATCTAATTAACAAAATAAACTGATGAACAAAATGGATCCAGAGACTTAGAAGCTTGGAACAGATTGTAGAATCTCAGAGGGAAGTTGGGGGTGGGTGGGAGGGTCTGGAGAGATCAAACAAAAAACTCCTATGCATATATGTATAATTCATGGACACAGACAATAGGCTGGTGAAGGCCTTGGGCAGGGGGTTGGGGTGGGCTAGAAGGGGTCATTGGGAGATAAAAGGAGACATATGTAATACATTCTACAATGAAGATACAATTTTTAAAAAAAGAATGAGGACCTGGAGACTCAGTCTACCACTGAGCATGGTCCCTGTGTCATCCATCTTCTCTCAGGTGGGGTCAAGACTTCAGCGATAAAATACTCTGCCTCACCAATATGCAAAAGAGAGGGGGTAGACTAGGTTAAATATGGTGTCTGTGCCCTGAGGGCATCACCCACAGCTACACCTTCCCCCACAGAAGTGCTCACAGCACAGCCCCTCACCATGGACTGGAGCATGAGAAACCTCCTCCTGGTGGCCATGGCTACAGGTAAGGGGCTCCTGTCCTGGGTTGAGGAAAGGACAACGGAGAGTCAAGGGGGATTTCCACCCACTCCTGTCTCTTCCCAACAGGTGTCCACTCCCAGGTGCAGCTGGTGCAGTCTGGGGCTGAGGTGAGGAAGCCTGAGGCCTCCGTGAAGGTCTCCTGCAAGGCTTCTGGATACACCTTCACCAGCTACTGGATGCACTGGGTGCTACAGGCCCCAGGGCAGGCACATGAGTGGATAGGATGGTTTTACCCTAACAATGGAAACACAAAATATGCAAAGAAGTTCCAAGGCAGAGTCTCCATGACCTGAGACATATCCACGAGCACAGCCTACATGGAGCTCACCAGCGTGAGAGCTGAAGACACAGCCATGTTTTACTGTGCAAGGGACACACAGTGAGAGGAAGTCAGTGTGAGTCCAGACACAAACCTGCAGGAGAGGCTGTGACCACCAGGGGGCACTCAGGGTCCTTGAACCCAAGGACCATCCCAGCAGCAGATGCAGTTGGAGAATTGGGCTGTTTCCTGTATGGTTTCCTCTTCATATCAGTTTCCTTCAGGGAATCTGTCTGGATTCCTGATTCTGCACTTACCTCTGAAGTCTCTGAGTTAGAAAAGTCTGTTGTAAACAGAGATAACTTCTTCAAATGGACAAATGTCATAGAGAGTCTGTTTCAGATGCTCTTGTGCCAAGTACCAATTAATGATCAAATCTTCTGAACCAAATCAGCTAAATCCAACCAGAGGCTCTGCTTACTCAACCATGCAGCTCAGCCCCACACAGCTCAGGGTCCCAGCCAGTAGCAGGACATGATTGTGTTGGAAAGCAGACACCAGAGGCATGTGACCCGAAAGCTTGAAATGAAGAATTCACGGTGGTTACAATCATTGACTTGTCACCATGCTCATAGCACCAAAAGTAGGTGACACCAGGCAGAGGCATAGGGACCCACAGAAGCTTGGTTCACATGTACAGGCCGATGACAAATACACACACAAGAGGACATGGGATGTTTATTATGCACACAGTTCAAAGCTCAGGGAAGCACAGGGAAGGCCCTTCATCTGGTCAGACCTGCTTGGATGGAGTCAGGAAAGGAGACTGGCTTTCTGCTCTATTATTTTCAAAGAGATGAGGGAGGGAATGAATTCTGTTTTCAGGGGCTTGAGTGGTTTCAATCCCCCAATGACATCTGAAGACAAAACCCTGATTTCTTATCAGATTTCTCCTGTTTGTCAGATGGAGAAGAGGCAAGAATAAGCCATCAGTTGTCAGCAGTCAAGCAAAAATAAAATAGAGTGAGAGCAGGATAACGATTATTTAAGAACCAGCTCTGGGCAGTTGACCTTCCCAAACCAGTTTTAAGTGCAATAGAGGAAATAAAACCTTGCTGCTGGGTACAGAAGCCATGTAGCCTCAGGGGCCAACCCCAAAACACTGCCACCCAGAGGCTGAGCCACAAACTGACTCTTAGGTGAACACAAATTAAGGCAGTCTGGATCACAAATATGGCCTGCTTTAAAATCAGGACTGTGATTTACAATACGGAGGAACAGTGTATCGCAGGAAAATTCAACACTCTCCTGAATACCTGGCAGGACTAAGGCGAGCCAGGCTGAAGAGTAGAAGAACTGAAAGACCTTCACTACTGCAATTTTTTTTTCCTTTTTCGCCTTTCAATTAAGAAACCAATTTTTTTTCTTTTTCTCCTTTTTCCATCACCTGATTTTACCCTTTTAATTACTACATTTTTATTTTTAACCAGTATTATTACTGCTACCATTGTACCATTTTTTAAAGTGCCATTTTATTTTCTCTTTTTTTTATTTTGGGAGTAGTGTTCTCCATTCTATTTTCATCGTTCCTTTAGCATCAATTTTCCCTACCTCAATTTTACCTCTATGCTAAAACCCTCTTCCTCACCTTTCCCCTTTTGGTGTCCTGTTTCTCTTACTCTATTCCTGCTTTAGATTTTCCCTATTCTGTCTTTTTACCCCCTGTCCAATTTCACCGTTCTTATATATCCTATTTCCAATCCACTGCTCTAAATCCTTATACAGCTATCCCTTATCCTTCTTCACTATCCAAATATTTTTTTTCTCTTATCTTTCTATTGTTATCTTGCTGTTTGCTTGATTGTTGAATATATTGTTTTTTTGTTTGTTTGTGTGTGTGTGTGTGTTTTTTTTTTGCTTGTTTTGTTTTGCGTTGTTGTTTTTTTTTTTCTTTTTTAGGACTGGTTGTGAGGTTGTGTTGCTTTTCCTTTTTATTTTTATCTGCTGGTTTTTCCCCTCCCTCCCCTCCCCCACCCCCCCAGCTATTTTTATGCTTCTGTTTTCCCTTGCCTCTCTTGATATCATTGGTTGTTTGTAGTTTGTATTCATCTCCAGGGATCTGTTGCTGGAATTTGTTGGTATTAGTGGCAGTTCTATCAGAGTTTTCTCCTCATACAAATAGTCTCTTCCCCTCTTCTACTTCATTCTCTATTTTCGCTCTTTTTTTTCTTTTTCTTTCCCCCCCCCCTCTTTTTTTCCCAATTTCATTTTTGCACTTCCTTTTTTTCTTTCTCATTTTTCTTTTCTTTTTTCTCTTTTATCTTTTTCTCTTCTTTCCTCCTTACCCCCTAATTCTCTTAATTCGGGGGGTCACCTTTATTTGGGGTTATTAATATCGTGAATATATTTGTGTTCAGTGCCTGGTACGTTGTGCCATGTTGTGTTGTATTTTGTGCCTTTAAATCAACGCAGCAGATCCAAGCAACAGCAGCCTCCTGATCACCACACCCTCTGTCTGAGGAACAGCAGCTGTACGTGAAGCCTCCCCCCACCAGTCAGAAGAGCCACCACAGCTGTGAACAACACCCACCAGAGGAGCTGCTGCCAACTGAGGAGCAGCTGCTACCACAACCACCCAAGGAGCAGCCACAGCCCAAGAAGCCACTGCCACCCAGGGAGCAGCCACTGAACGACTCAACATCTAGATATGTCAGTGAGATCAAACATGGGTAGGCAAAGAAACCCCCAAAGGAAAGAAAAGGAGGACTCGCCAGAAAAGCAGCTAAATGAGACAGAGGCATGCAACATGACAGAAAAAGAATTCAGAATAAGGGTCCTAGCATGCATAAACCGGATGGAGGAAAAAATCAACTACTTATGCAAGAAGCAAGAAGAAACAGATGAAAAAATCAATAACTTATGCAAGACCCAAGAAGAAATGAAGAGTGATATAGCTGCAATAAAAAACACCATTGAAAGCATCAATAGTAGACTAGGAGAAGCGGAGGACCGAATTAGTGAATTAAAAGACAAGGAAGCTAAACACACCCAAACTGTACTGCAATTGGAGAAAATAATTAAAAGACAGGAGGAGAGCCTAAGGGAGCTTTGGGACAACATGAAACGAAACAACATACGAATAATAGGGGTGCCAGAACAACAGAAAGATGAACAAGGATTAGAAAACCTACTTGAAGAAATAATATCAGAAAACTTCCCTGAGATGGTGAAGAAAAAAGTCACACAAGCACAGAGAGTCCCAAACAAGGTGAACCCGAAAAGACCCACACCAAGACACATCATAATTACCATGGCAAATGTTCAGGACAAAGAGAGAATCTTACAGGCTGCAAGAGAGAGACGGAAAGTTACATACAAGGGATCTCCCATTAGATTATCAAATGATTTCTCAACAGAAACACATCAGGCCAGAAAAGAATGGACGGAAATTTACAAAGTGATGCAAAGCAAAGGACTGAACCCAAGAATACTCTATCTAGCAAGGCTATCATTCAAAATTGAAGGGGAAATAAGAAGCTTCACAGACAAAAAAAAGGCTAAGGGAGTTTATCACCACCAAGCCAGCAATGAAAGAAATGCTAAAGGGACTGGTGTAAAAAGAAAAAAGAAAAAGCTCAGAAAGAAAACAGCCACACACAAAAAAAAAATGGCTACAAACAAGTACCTTTCAATAATAACTTTAAAAGTAAACGGACTAAATGCTCCACCCAAAAGACATCGAGTGGCTGAATGGATAAAAAAACATGACCCATACATCTGCTGCCTACAAGAGACCCATCTCATTAGAAGGGACTCACACAGACTGAAAGTAAAGGGATGAAAAAATATCTTTCACGCAAATGGAAAGGAAAAGAAAGCTGGGGTAGCAATACTTATATCGGACAAAATAGACCTCAAAGTGAAGGCCATAACAAGAGATAAGGAAGGCCACTTCATAATACTAAAGGGATCAATACAACAAGAAGATATAACCCTGGTAAACATATATGCACCCAATGCAGGCGCACCCAAATACATAAAAATAACTCCTGGAAGATATCAAAGGAGAGATCAACAACAATACAATCATAGTAGGGGACTTTAATACACCACTGACATCACTAGATAAGTCTTCTAGACAAACAATCAGCAAAGAAACAGCAATCCTAAATGACTCACTAGATCAGATGGACTTAATAGACATCTTCAGAACACTTCACCCCAAAGCTGCGGAATATACATTCCACTCAAGTGCTCATGGGACAGATTCAAAAATAGACCACATATTGGGACACAAGCAAAGTCTCCCCAAATTCAAGAAGATTGAAATCATAAAAAGCATCTTCTCAGACCACGATGGCATAATGTTAGAAATAAACTACAATAAAAACAACCCAAAATACTCAAACACTTGGAAGCTGAAGAGCATGTTATTAAATATTGATTGGGTTACCAACGAGATCAAAGAAGAAATTAAAAGCATCCTGGAAACTAATGACAATGAAAACACATCAATCCAAAACCTATGGGACACAATGAAAGCAGTCCTGAGAGGGAAGTTTATAGCTCTACAGGCCTATATCAAAAAGCAGGAAAAAATGGTAGTAAATCATCTAACTCTACAACTCAAAGAATTAGAAAGAGAGCAACAAGAAAACCCCAGAGTGAGCAGAAGGAAGGAGATAATAAAGATTAGAGCAGAAATACATGACATAGAGACCAAAAAAACAATACAGAAAATCAATGAAACCAAGAGCTGGTTCTTTGAAAGGATAAACAAGATTGACAAACCTCTAGCCAGGCTCACCAAGAAGCAAAGGCAGAGGACCCAAATAAACAAAATCAGAAACGATAGAGGCGAAATAACAACAGACCCCACAGAAATACAAATGATTGTTAAAACATACTATGGACAGCTCTACTCCAACAAACTAGACAACCTGGAAGAAATGGACAAATTCCTAGAAAAATACAACATTCCAGCACTTAATCAGGAAGAATCTAAAAATCTCAATAGGCCAATAACTATGGAAGAAATTGAAGCAGTCATCAAAAAGCTTCCAGCAAACAAAAGCCCAAGGCCAGACGGCTTCACAGGGGAGTTTTACCAAACATTCAAGGGAGAACTAAAACCTATCCTCCTCAGACTACTACAAAAAATTCAAGAGGAAGGAACACTTCCAAGCTCATTCTATGAAGCCAGCATCACCCTAATACCAAAACCAGGTAAAGACAACACAATGAAAGAGAATTACAGGCCAATATCCCTCATGAACATAGATGCCAAAATCCTCAACAAAATCTTAGCAAATCGGATCCAGCAGTACATCAGAAAGATCATACACCATGACCAAGTAGGATTTATTCCAGGGATGCAAGGATGGTACAATATCTGCAAATCAATAAACGTGATACATCACATAAACAAATTGAAAGAAAAAAACCACATGGTCATATCAATTGATGCAGAAAAAGAATTTGACAAAATCCAACACCCATTTTTGATAAAAACTCTCAGCAAGGTGGGAGTAGAAGGATCATACCTCAACATAATAAAAGCCATATATGACAGGCCCACAGCCAACATCATACTCAATGGACAAAAACTAACACCATTTCCCCTAAGAACAGGAACAAGACAGGGATGCCCACTCTCACCACTCCTGTTCAATATAGTACTGGAAGTATTAGCCATTGCAATTAGGCAAGAAGAAGAAATAAAAGGCATCCAAATTGGAAAAGAGGAAGTAAAACTGTCCTTATTTGCAGATGACATGATATTATACATACAAAACCCTAGAGACTCCATCAAAAAGCTACTAGACTTAATACATGAATTTGGCAATGTAGCAGGATACAAAATTAACCCCAAGAAATCTGAGGCATTTCTATACACCAATAGTGAACTTTCAGAAAGAGAGATTAGAAAAACAATCCCATTTACCATTGCACCAAAAAAATTGAGATACCTAGAAATAAACTTAACTAAAGAGGTAAAAGACCTCTACTCAGAAAACTACAGGATGTTGAAAAAAGAGATAGAGGAAGACATAAACAGATGGAAGAACATACCGTGTTCATGGATTGGTAGAATCAACATCATTAAAATGTCCATACTACCCAAAGCAATCTATAAATTCAATGCACTTCCCATTAAAATACCAATGGCACACTTCACAGATCTAGAACGAACTCTCCAAAAATTCATCTGGAATAAAAAAAGACCCCGAATAGCTGCAGCAATCCTGAGAAAGAAGAAAGTAGGTGGGATCTCAATACCAGATATCAAGATGTATTACAAAGCCACTGTTCTCAAAACTGCCTGGTACTGGCACAAGAACAGGCATATAGATCAATGGAATAGAATAGAGAACCCAGAAATCAGCCTGAACCAATATGCTCAATTAATATTTGACCAAGGAGGCATGAACATACAATGGAGCCAAGATAGTCTCTTCAATAAGTGGTGTTGGGAAAATTGGACAGATATATGCAAGAAAATGAAACTAGACCACCAACTTACACCATACACAAAAATAAACTCAAAATGGATAAAGGACTTAAATGTACGCACAGGAAACCATAAAAATTCTAGAAGAATTCAAAGGCAACAAAATCTCAGACATATGCCGAAGCAATTTCTTCACTGATACAGCTCCTAGGGCACTTGAAACTAAAGAGAAAATGAACAAATGGGACAACATCAAAATAAAAAGCTTCTGCACAGCAAAAGAAACCATCAACAAAATGAGAAAACCCACTGTGTGGGAAAACATATTTGCCAATGTCATATCTGATAAGGGCCTAATCTCCAAAATTTATAGGGAACTCATACAACTTAACAAAAGGAAGATAAACAATCCAATCAAAAAATGGGCAAAGGACTAAATAGACACCTTTCAAAAGAGGACATTCAGAAACCCAAGCGACATATGAAAACATGCTCAAAGTCGCTAATCATCCGAGAGATGCAAATCAAACCGACAATGAGGTACCATCTCACACCTGTCAGGCTGGCTATCATCAACAAATCAACAACCGACAAGTGCTGGAGAGGATGTGGAGAAAAAGGAACACTCGTGCACTGCTGATGGGAATGCAGACTGGTGCAGCCACTATGGAAGACAGTATGGAGTTTCCTAAAAAAACTGGAAATGGAACTCCCATTTGACCCTGTGATCCCACTTCTAGGAATATATCCCAAGAAACTAGAAACACCAATCAGAAAGGATATATGCACCCCTATGTTCATAGCAGCACAATTCACCATAGCTAAGATCTGGAAACAGCCTAAGTGCCCATCAGTAGATGAATGGATTAGAAAACTGTGGTACATCTACACGATGGAATACTATGCTGCTGTAAAAAAGAAGGGACTCTTACCATTTGCAACGGCATGGATGGAACTGGAGAAAATTATGCTAAGTGAAATAAGCCAGTCAATAAAGGAAAAATACCACATGATCTCACACATTCATGGGTAATAGAGACCATTATAAACTTTTGAACAATAATAGATACAGAGGCAGAGCTGCCTCAAACAGATTGTCAAACTGCAGCGGGAAGGCCGGGGAGGGTTGGGGGGCAGGAGGGAAGGGGCTAAGAGATCAACCGAAGGACTTGTATGCATGCATATAAGCATAATCAATGGACATAAGACACTGGGGGTTAGGGGAGGCCAGGGGATTGTCAAGGGCGGGGAAAAAAAGGACACATATGTAATACCCTTTGTAATACTTTAAGCAATAAAAAAATAAAATAAAATAAAAAAAATAAAAAAATAAAATAGAGTATGGGTACATATTTTACTTAACAACTATACAAAATGTGCAAAAGTTGAAATAAAGTGTCATTATGTGTATTCAAAATCCAGGGTTACAGAAAATGGGAAGAATAATTATAAGTAAGAAAATGGGGATGAGGATGATGAAGGTGATCATGATGATGATGATTTTGGTTATGGTGGTGGAGGTGGTGATGGAGATAATAAAATTGTACAACAGTAACTCTCTGTTCCAATGTCTTGTGGGAATCTGTACTTTATCCAAGGTCACCAGTTTTTAGAAGGCCTTGTGTCAACTTAGAGTTGGGCCTTTGGGGTTTCAATTTCTCAATGACAGCCATGGAGTAGACACCTGCTTTCTTTTCCTATAAAAAGTCATTGTGTGTGGACACCAGCTTGTCTATACAAAATGAGAAGAACAATTTTAGTAAGAAAATGGTGA
>NW_005871427.1:91889-93909 GCF_000147115.1 Myotis lucifugus | reverse complement strand
TGGTTCAGAGATTTCAAAAATGCGACCCCAATGAATTATGCAGCTTGGATGATGCATGGTGAGACCATGTGAGTAAGGATCACAAAGGTGTCCAAGTACAGACCCCTGGACATCAGAAGGTGTGAGGTCTATAGTGATGTTCTAGAACAGAGACACTGTGAGAATGTCCATGTAGAAAGAGGGATCCCCTTCCCACCAGTTTGCAATGACACTTTCCTAATTTCTCTTGATCCCTACCTGCATAATCTTTCATATTTTTATTTCTAACAAACTCCTGTTCATACTTATTTAGGTAATTCCTACAATGATACAAGCTGTCTCTATCATGCCTTACACTTCCTTCTAGGCTTTCACTGGAGGAGGCTTTTTTTAAAGTATATTTTTATTGATTTCAGAGAAAAGGGAGAGGGAGAGAGTGATAGAGACATCAATGATGGGAGAGAATCATTGATTGATTGCCTCCTGCCCTCCCCCTATGGGGGATCGAGCCCCCAACCCAGGCATGTGCCTTGACTGGAATCGAAACTCAAACTATTCTCTATCTATAGCCCAATGCTCTATCCATTGAGCCAAACCAGCTAGGGTGGAAGGAAGCTTTAAACTCACATGCCCAGTAACTGTCTGTCCATGAGCAGCAGGCATATTTGTCATGTGACTCAAAACAAGTCCAGCTTCCTTCCCTCACCCAATTCCACAGTTACATCCAGAGTTATGGGTAGTTTCCCAGCAGTGCTCTCTTATGGTACCAGATCCTGCTCCAGTCCCTGTGGCTGCTGTAGCCAATCCACATGGACAGTGGAGCTCAGCATTTTCTGGGGAGTTCTTTGTAAAATCACCCAAAACAGGTCCCATTAAAGGAAATATTATTAAATTAGCCTTGGTTAAAATTAAAGAATTTTGTCTCGTCAAAGATTCCATTAAGCAAAATAAAACATAACAAATTTCCAAATCATATGTCTGATATGAGAACATATAAATTACACATTAAGGATGTTATATGTTTGTGGGAGAGCCCAGCACCCTGTGACCACAGGGAACTCCCAGGGGTAGGCAGAGGGAGGCTGGAGGTGAAGGATTCCTCTCAGGGTTGAAGTTTCTTTTCCTGTGAGAAATTCTATGGTAGGAATTCTCTTCCCTCACCTCCCTCTGAGCCTCAACATCACTGATAACACTAAACTAAGAAAACAGGTCAAAGTTCTTCCATCATCATTTCAACATATGAATGATTCTGAGTTGTACACATATATGATCACTGCTGTTATTTCCTGTCTTTCTCCACTCAGAGCCATGACTACTGCTGATGTAACTAGTTAGGGGGTCTCTGCAATAGGCCATGGGCTTGCACAAAGGAAGAGTTTTCACAGGAAGCTGTAGACACAATCACAAAATTTCCAATAAGAATCAAGAAGGTCCCACCTGCCTGTGCTTGGGAGATAGTATCTCAGATCAAAGTAACTTATAAATTAATGTGTAAGATATTCAGAATGACTATCCTTTATCTTTTTTTTTGCACAAAGGTAGAAATTATTGGTATGAAATAAAAACTTGGAAATTGTATACACTAGAGTGTTCTGATTCAGAAATGGTCTGAACAAATGCTAATCCCTTTTGCATCTCTTTGAAAGATGCATGAGAAGGTAAAAGTGTAACCTGCTCATCTAGTCCGTATTCTTATGTTCAGAAAGGTGAGGCTGTGCTTTGACTTGAATCCAATGTGTCTCATGACTGATGTGGTCCCCTGTCCCTGACTTACATGTTGATTGAGGTCAAGAGAAGAGGCGTCCCACACAGGCCCCAGAAAGACCAGGGTAGCCTGACTGCAGGCCCTTCACTTATAAGAAAAGGGATGACCCACATGCAAATCTCTGGTCAAGCTCCAGGGTACATCCTCTCCTGGGCTGTGCAGGCTCACAGCTCTCTCCTCACACAGGGCTGAGGTCTCTGGGAAGGCAGAGCTGTGGTCTAGAAGAAGATGAGGCTGCTGGGTCTTCTTCTGTGCCTGGTGACAGCCCCCCAAGGT
>NW_005871427.1:88322-91570 GCF_000147115.1 Myotis lucifugus | reverse complement strand
GCCCCCCAGGGAAAGGGGCTCGAGGTGGATAGGGGGGCATACGTTATGAATGGAGACATTTAAATATAGCCCCTCCCTCAAGAGCCGGAACCTCCATCTCGAGAGACAACTCCAAGGACCAGTTCTTCCTGCAGCTGAGCTCCGTGACCATGGAGGACGTGGCCGTGTATTACTGTGCAAAGACACAGTGAGGGGAAGTCAGTGTGATCCCCAGACACAAACCTCCCTGAGGGACAGCAGGGTTGGGATGCACGGGGCTCTCGGGACACCAGGGAGCGCCAGGACCCACAGCACAGAGAGCAGCCCTGGGAGCAAGGGCAGAGGGAGGTGGGGAGGAAGGGCCTTTTTGTTAGGCACAGGGATTTCCTCTCAAGCTCTCAACTTCCTCCAGGGATGATTCTTCCTTCTCGTATTCTCACTGCAGACAACAATGAACGAGGGACATTGTCTGTTTGCAGGTGACTTGTTAGCAGTGAAGGTGTCTCTGGGGTCTCTCCTTCACCAAGTCTCCTTCACAAATTCTAAAGGTGACTTTTTTCACTAACTTTTCAATGTTTCACTGCTAAGTGTAAACCCCGCAGGTATGTTGCTGGCATTGGGCTGTGTTCACTGCTCTGCCTCCATCCCTCCCTGGTAACAGCTCTCTCAGGGTCTGTCTCTCCATGTACTCTCTCCCATCCTGGTTCCAGGGAGATCACAGGGCCCTCCCTCTACTGAAAGGCTTGAGCACACTCAGTGCTGATGGACCTCACCCATCCTCTCTGGGCCCACATTGATCCCTGGAAGAGCTGTCAGCTCAGTGCACCAAACACAGGGAGCCCCACATTCATCCACAGGAGGGGCCCCTATTGTCCTGCAGGAAGCAGTGCTAACCCCACAGTGGGGACAGGTGACCCTGAGAGCTCTGATGTGCATCATAGAACGTGTCCCTTCAGCTTTCCTCCTGGATCCAAGGTTTTCTAACTTCACTGGGGGTGAGATGTGCATCGGGAGCCGAGGAGTTGTCCATGGGACCCCCTGCATCCATACCCTCTTCTTACTACTTCCCCAGGAAACACAGAGTCACATAGTCCCACACATAGAGTCACAAGCAGTCAGAAACACAGACACACATAGTTACAAACAGTCATACACAGTCGCATACTCATTTCTGGAAAAGACATGCATTCACACATGAGCAGTGATACAAAACCATTCATCTCATTACACACTGTACTTTATGAATTCTAAATAAGAAAACGTGGTTATATTTCATTCTCTTGGATGCCATTTGAAATAAATATGTAGCCTGGAAGCAACTATTATTTCAACACTGACCACACACTGTGAAGATCAGCAGTTGTGTTTCTCAGTCCACTTGTTAGGAGCTCAAATTAGGGGTTTGATCCTACACTTGATCTTAGCCAAAAGGCAGAGAAGCGATAGGGGTTTGATCCTAACATTGATAGATTGTTATGAATTAAACACACACACACACACACACACACACACACACACACACACAATTGAAGTAATAGTGAAAACCTTCTAATAGAAAATATCCAAGGGTCAAATGGACTCAAGGGTGAGTTTTACCAGAATTTCAAAGAAGAATTGATAACTTCTTAATCAAACCTTCTTGAACTCTTCCAAGAATTAAAAGAAGAGGCAACATTTCCAAAGATATTTATTGAGCTGAGCATTACACTGATACCAAGCCATGTAAGGACACACAAAAATGACAGATCAGTGTCCCAGAGGAACATAAATGGAAAAATCTTCAATGATACTCTAGGAAATGTAACAGCATACAGAAAGGATAATATACCATGATCAAGTGGGATACCCTACCACCATGTAAGGATGGCTCAAGGTATGTAAATCAGAAAATGTGATAGCTCTCATCCACAGAATGAAGGATAAAGTATACCACCATATAATTAGATACAGAATAAAGCCTTTAAAATTAAAAATCGCTTCAGACTTACAATTTTTAACAGATTAGGTGTAAAAGTGATGGAACTCAATAGAATAAAGGCCACATTTGATACACCAAGTGACATCATGCTACACATAAAATTTCAAAGCTTTTCTTCTTACTTAAGGACCAAGACAAGGGCTCCCCTGTGACTACTTATATTCATCAAAGCTAGAAGTTCTTGTCAGAATAATTAGAAAAGAAAAGAAAATTTAAAATGTCTAAATCAGAGAGAAATAAGTTAAAATATTTCTCCTTAACTGTATGCAGATGACATGATCTTGTACATAGAAAACCCTAAAAACTGTATACGAAGATAATAGAACTAGAATTTAGGAAAGGTATAAGGTACAAAACCAACACACAAATGTCTTGTGCTCCTGCACACTCTCAACAGAGTGTTTTCATGACTCTAGGAAATATGTGGTCTGTTTCAGAAGAAAGTGAGGGAAGAAAATGTGAACTGGCTAAACATCCATGAGATGACAACTTAATGAAACAAGAATCCATCTACATCACAAATGATAGACACAAGTCCACAAGTTAGCATACAGAATAAACTCCACAAAGGAGGCTGTGCAGCAGCTACACGTCAAGCACTAAACTCCCCTGAAGGACGATGAACCAGGAGCTGTCTGTGTCTCTAAAGTTCACACTTATGGCTCCCAGGGACCCACACAAAAGCTCATCTCTCCCCCATCACTTGGACTACTGGCTCTAGATCAGGGGTCCTCATACTACGGCCCGCGGGCCACATGCAAATACAAATATTGTATTTGTTCCCGTTTTGTTTTTTTACTTCAAAATAAGATATGTGCAGTGTGCATAGGAATTTGTTCATAGTTTTTTTTTAAAACTATAGTCCGGCCCTCCAACGGTCTGAGGGACAGTGAACTGGCCCCCTGTTTAAAAAGTCTGAGGACCCCTGCTCTAGATCATCCATTCTCAACCTGTGGGTCACGACCCCTTTGGGGGTCAAACGACCCTTTCACAGGGGTTGCCTAAGACCATCAAAAAACACATATATAATTACATATTATTTTTGTGATAAATCACTATGCTTTAATTATGTTCAATTTGTAACAATGAAATTGGGGGTCACCACAACATGAGGAACTGTATTAAAAGGTCGCAGCATTAGGAATGTTGAGAATCACTGCTCTAGGTGAACACTTTGGTCTTAGTTTATCCTCTGATCACTTTGTAGGGAAAATAGTGTCAGACGGAACTTCCTGTGTCCTGAACATGAACCTCCTGCACTTTTACTTCTTTCCTGCATTATGAGGGTTGT
>NW_005871427.1:71999-87378 GCF_000147115.1 Myotis lucifugus | reverse complement strand
CCAGGGGCGCTCAGGTCCTGAACACAGGGACTATCCCAGCAGCAGGTGTAGTTGGAGGTTGGGCTGGTTTCCTGTGTGGTTTCCTCTTCATGTCACAGTTTCCTCAGAGAACTTTTCTGGATTCCTGACTCTGCCCTTACCTCTGAAGTCTCTGAGATAAAAATTCTGTTGTAAAGAGAGACAACTTTCTCACATGGACAATAAACAGTGAGTCTCTTTCAAATACTCTTTTGGCCAAATGACAATTTATGATCAAATCTGCTGATCCACGTCCCCTAAATCTAACCAGAGACTTTGATTACTAAACAGTACAGCTCACCTGAATGCTGGACAGAAGCCACCACAGGTATGTGATCCTAAAGTTAGAGAAGAAGGACCCTGGTGGTGCTGGGTATTGAATTGGCATCAGGCTCATAGCTGGGAGAGTAGGTGACACCAGGCAGATGAAGAGGGACCCACATCAGCTTGGTGCAGATGCCCAGGCTGATGACAAATACACACACCAAGGGACATGGAATGTTTATTATGCACATTGTTGAAATATATGGGAGGCACAGGAAAGGATCTTTAGGAAGTCAGACCTGTTTTGATGGAGCCAGGAAAGGAGACTGGCCAGGGATTTTATGTTGTTAAACTGGTGGGGGAGGGGGAAGGAATTCTTCCTACGGAGCCTTGTGTGGTTTCAACCTCTTATTGACATCTGGAGACGATACCCAATGTTCCTTTTCAGATTCCAATGTGAGGCCAAGTGAGAAGAGGCAGAAAGGAGCCATCAATTTACTGACATCAAATGGAAAAGAAAATAAAGTGTGGCTACATATTTTACTTAACAATTATAAAAATTGAGCAACATTTGAGATAAACGGTCATTATATGTGTACAACACCAATGTCTACTATAACTGAGAAAATTAATTATAAATAGGCAAATGATGATGATAATGGTGGTGGTGGGGTGGTGCTGATGATGACCATATAATTGTACAGGGGTTATGGTCCATTGTCTCAGGTGGGATCTCTCCTCTACCCAAGGCCATCAGCTGCTTGCAAGGCCTTGTATCAAATTTTAGGTGAGGCTGCTGTAATTTCAATTTCCAATGACATCAAGAGAGGAGATGCCTGCTTTTATTATTTGATAAAAAGCCATTGTGTCTGGATAACCACCATGTTTACAGAATATAAGAAGGATTATAAGTAAGCAAATTATATTGATGTTGTTGCTGCTGACGATGATCATGATGATGATGGTGAAGACAATGAACTTAGAAAAGGGTCTTGGTCCAATGAAATGAAGGCTCCACATACAGACACACCATCACTATGGCTCCTCCAGTGTGAGGTGTCAACTCTTCAATGTAAGTGTTGAGAGATTTCATAAATGGCATCCAAAATTTTCAGGCATCAGTGATTCATGGTGAGACCATGTGAGTAATGATACAAAGATGTCCAAGTGCAGATCCCCTGGACCTGGGAAGGTGTCACCTTCTAGAACAGAGACACTGTGAGAATGTGCATGTAGGATACAGGTAATCCCCTTCCCACCAGTTCGCAATAACACGTTCTTTATTTATCTTAATCTTTAATGTTTCTATTTCTAACAAACTCCTGCACATCATTATTCAGGTATTTCCTATATAATACAAGCTGTCTCTATCATGCCCTGCACTGACTTCTGAACCTTCACTGGAAGAGGCTTTCAACCTGTATATCCAGTAACTCTCTGTTCATGAACATCAGGCACATTTCTGTCATGTGACTCAAAACATTCCAGTTTTCTCCCCTCACCCAATTCCACAGTCATGTCCATATTTATGAGTAATTTCCCAACAGCGCTCCCCTCTAGTACCAGAACCTGCTCCAGTCCCTGGGGCTGGGCTGCTGTAGCCAATCCATATGGACAGTTGAGGCTCAGCATTTTCAGGGGAGTTTTTTGTAAAATCACCCCAAACAGGTCCCAATAAAGAAAATATTGTTAAATTAGCCTTGGTTAAATGTAAAAACATTTGTCCCATCAAAGATTCCATTGTGCAAATAAAAAGACAAACATCAACATAAATAATGTATTTCCAAAACATATGTCTGATGGGAGAATGTACACATTATACATTAAGGTTGTCATATGTTTGTGAGAGAGCCCAGCACCTTCTGAACACAGTGACCCTCCATAGGAAGGGCAAGGAGGTTGGGAGTGAGGGGTTCCTCTCAGGGCTGATGTTTCCTTTCCTGTTAGAAATTATATGGTAGGAATTCTCTTCACCAATCTCCCTCTGAACCTAACATCACTGAAAACACTAGACTGAGAAAACAAATCAATCTCCTTCCATCATCATTTCAACATGTGAATGATTCTACTTTTATTTCTTGTCTTTTATCCACTTAAAACCATGACTACATCTGATTTAACTAGTTTGGGGTCTCTGCAATAAGCCATAAAGGAAGTGTTTGCACAGGAAGGTGTAGACAAAGTCACAAAATTCCCAGCACCAATGCAATTCTTCTAACATCAGGACCAATATCAAGGACCCCCAGTGACTACTTCTAATTGCACAAAACTGGAAGTCCTTGTCAGAATAATTTGGCAATCAAAAGAAATAAAAAGTTCTTAAATCAACCCTAGCAAGTTTGGCTCACTGGATAGAGCGTCGACCTGGGGACTGAAGGATCCCAGGTTCGATTCTGGTCAGGGGCATGTACCTTGGTTGCGGGCACTTCCCCAGTGGGGAGTGTGCAGGAGGCAGCTGATCAATGCTTCTCTCTCATCGATGTTTCTAGCTCTCTATCCCTCTCCCTTCCTCTCTGTAAAAAATCAAAATAATATATTTTAAAAAGTTCTTAAATCAGAAAGGAGCCCATGAAATAGCTCTCTTTAATTCCATGGATTTGACATGATCTTATATATAAAAAACCTTGAAGACTTCAAAAGAAAATTGATAGAACTAGAAAGTGAACTCAGGAAAGATATAAGATACAAAAGCAACAGACACAAATGGCTTGTGCCCCTGCACACTCTCAACAAAGTGTCTTCATGACTCTAGGGAATATATGGGGCTGTTTCAGAGGAAAGTGAGGGAATAAAACTTGAACTGGTTAAACAACGAGATGACAACCTAATAAAAAAAATAACCATGGACATGTGTGTTCCTCGGTCTTGGTTTATACCCCAATCATGTTCCCAGGTAGCTTTCTCCCCAGTGAGGCACTGAGTCAGGTGAAGTTTCCAGTTGACCCCCATCATGTAGGAACATGGTCACATTGGTCCCAAGGGGCACATGCAGACATCAGATTTCCAATCACAAGATTTTCATGACCTAAACTTAATTACCCCTACTCTTTACCTGCATCTTCACTACCAAATCCTAGTTCTGACTGAGTGTCACCTACATCACCAATGATAGAAACAGGTCTCACAGGGAACTCTAGAAAATGAAACAGAAATGAGAGCAGTGCAGCTGCTGCACATCCAGCACCAAACACCCCTGAAGGAATACAACCTAGGAGCTCTGTCTGTGTCTCTAGCTCATGCTTCTGGTTCCCAGGGACCCACACAGATGCTCCTCTCTCCTCCCAATACTTGGCCCACTTGCTCTGGGCTCACACTCTGGTCTTAGTTTATCTTCTGATCACTCTGTAGGGAAAATAGTGTCATCGGGAACTTCCTGTCTCCTGAACATGACCCTCCTACACTTTTACTTCTTTCTCAGGTTGTGAGATTTGATTTTCCTTGATTGTCATTACTGGTGACTGTCAAAGGCATCTCTCATTTTAAACCTTCTCACTTTATTGTTATGAAAATTTTCTCCTCGGAGTCTTTGTTCAGGTCTCCTGCAGCAGTGGGGTCCACAGGGGAGGGCATAGGCCAGATGTTGGGTTCACTGTTAACATGTGGACACTTGGTCAAGCTCTATACATACTTAGGATTTAGTGTTTATTTATTGAAATGTTATCACAACCACAATCCTCCCCAGAACACTCTCACCTGCACGGAGGTACTGCTCTCCCTGTAGGTCTCCAACCCCTGAGCTCCCTATATAGCAGGAGGACATGCAAATAGGACCCCTTCTGCTCATAAAAGCCAGACCAGCCCTGACCCTGCAGCTCTGGGACAGGAGCCCAGTCCCGGGATCCCCAGGTGTTCTCATTCCCAGATCTGGACTGAACACAGACCAGTCACCATGGGGTTGGGGCTCAGCTGGGTTTTCCTTGTTTCTATTTTGAGAGGTAATTTATGGAGAACGAGAAACACTGAGTATTGTGAGTGAATATGAGTGAGAGAAACAGTGGATGTGTGAGAGTTTCCTAACGAGGACATTTCTGTGTTTGCAGGTGTCCAGTATGAGGTGCAGCTGGTGGAGTCTGGGGGAAGCTTGGTGCAGCCTGGAGGGTCTCTGACACTCGCCTGTGCAGCTCTGGATTCACCTTCAGTGACTACTGGATGAGCTGGGCCCGCCAGGCTCCAGGGAAGGGGCTGGAGTGGGTCTCAGACATTAGGAGTGATAGTAGTACCACATACTATGCCGCCTCTGTGAAGGGCCGATTCACCATCTCCAGAGACAACTCCAGGAACACACTGTATCTTCAAATGAATAGCCTGAGAGTCGAGGACAAGGCTCTGTATTACTGTGTGAGACACACAAAGTGACAGAAAGTCAGTGTGAGCCCAGACACAAACCTCCCTGAGGGAGACAGTAGGGCTGGGCTGCAGGGCACGTCCAGGACTCCAGGGGGCGCTCAGGACCAACAAACCCAGGTCCCAGCTCATAAGCTGTCCCTAGAAGGGTGGTGCAGGCTTCCTATTGGGGTCAATGCTTTCTTCCCTCCTGTTGCCCCTGGGGCAGTTCCTGCTTCCTTCTTTATGTCTTTAATTAGATTCTCTGCAGGCAAAAAGTAGGAAGTGGCTGTGTTTCAGATCTGTGGACTAATCATCTGTGCTCTTCCTGTCACCATATCCCTGATGGTTGTTTTCTGGGTTGATGAGGAAAACATTGTAGGGATGCCTGTTCCCCTCACTGAGAGTGATGTGCCCCAGCCACCCACACAGTGCTGAGCAGGGATCAGGGATTCCAGGCTCCAAACCTCACTTGAGGGAGCCCCTCCCTATGTCCCGGGAGGAGCCCTTTGGGGCAGTTAGCCACTTGCCTCTCACTGACCTCGATGCGCGCATGGTAGTTTAGTATCATACTCTGAGGGCACTGCCACTGTGTGAAGCTGGGAAACGAACCCAGCTCTCCGGGTGTCCTGGGATGGAGTCAGGCAGCAGGACCAGTGATGGGGCTTGTCACAGCCCTGCTGGGCCCTGTTCCCAGTGGGTCTCAGAACACAGTCCTAACACCTGTCCCACTTCCCCTGGAGAATCCACCTGGATCCTGAGAACCTGCTGAAGGAAGAGATGGTCCCCACCCACCTCTGCTGTGCTTCCAGGCTCCACAGACACCACCCATCCTCACCCTCTGTCCTCTACCACCGCATTCTCACCCCATCAGGCCTGCACAGGATGTACAGTGTGGCTGCCCTCTGCCCTCTCCATCCTGCCCTTATAGGTTATGCCTTAAATGCCATCCCCTCATGCCCATCTTCTGTAACAGGCCCTCCCTGAAATGCCAGGGCCAGGGCCACTCAGGTGGCATGAAGCCAGCCTCAGCCACCCTGCTGAGCCCACATGTGACGTCAGGCCATGGGGCTCTACCTGTTTCAGGTGGAGACACAGCTGAAAAATGACCTCAGAGCACCTCCAACAGCTCACACCTGTGCTGAGGGAATTTCAAGGGGGGCCATGGGCTGCAGAACATCATGATGGACAAGTCCGTGGCCACTGGGGTCAGAGGGCAGTCAGAGAAGGGCTGGTTCTGGTCACTTATAATGTTGTCGGTGTCCCACTGACCAGATCCCAGGTACACAGGGAGCTCTGTGAATCCTAAACATGCAGGAACAGACAGGCCAGCGTGGCTCAGTGGCTGAGCATCGACTTATGAACCAGGAGGTCACTGTTTGAATTTCAGTCAGAGCACATGCCCAGGTTGTGGACAACATCCCCAGTGTGGAGTGTACAGGAGGCAGCCAATCAATTATTCTCTCTCATCACTGATGTATCTACCCCTCTCTCCCTCTCTCTTCCTATCTGATATCAATTAAAAATAAATAAATAAGTAAATGAAAATGTTGCAGGTTTGATTCACAGTATGGGCATAAATGTGAGGTAACTGATCAATATTTCTCTCTCACATCAATGTTTCTCTCTCTCCTTCTCTCTCCTTTCCTTTCCCTTTAAAAATCAATGAACACATCCTCAGGTGAGGATGAAGGAAAGAAGATCCAGCCTGGCTCATGTGGCTCAGCAATTGAGCATTGACCCAGGACTCAAGAAGTCACTGGTTCAATTCCCAGTGAGGGCACATGACCAGGTCGCTGTCTCCATCCCCAGTGGGGGCCATACACGAGGCAGCCAATCCATGATTCTCTTTCATGCATGTTTCTATCTCTCTATGCCTATCTATTCCTCTCTAAAAGTCAAGAAAATTATATTTTAAAAAATCTATATCTATATCTATCTATATCTATATCTATATATCTATCAATATCCGTCCAAGAAGAGGCACATTGATTTTATCCCCTAAGGAGTCACTGATTGCTCCCACATCCTACTTCCTGACCACCTCCTGCAGCACATCTGCTGTGGAAGAAGAGGTCCCTGGGCACAGTGATCAGGACTCCAAGGAAGGCCTGGTTCTCTGAGAGCACAGTCAGCACCTCCTTCCAGGAGAAGCCCCAGAGACAGGGACCTCCCCTCACCTCTTGCCCTTTGTATGTGCAGACACCTCCCATATGCAAATGCCCACATGGCCACCAGACACACACACACAGTTGGCGTCCACTTAAATTCAGGGCCTCCTCACCCTGGAGAATACTTTCTGGGGACGAGGACCTCACCTGCAAGAACATGACTCCCATGTGGCTCTTCCTCTTCCTGCTGTCAGCTCCCAGACGTGAGTGACTCAGGGCTTAGATGTGAAGAGATGGGGATCCTGCATCTGAGCCCAGGACTCACTGTGTTCTCTCTGTCCCAGGTGTCCTGTCCCAGGTGCAGCTGCAGGAGTCTGGTCCAGGACAGGTGACACACTCATAGACCCTCTCCCTCACCTGCTCTGTCTCTGGTTACTCCATAAGCAGTGGTTACTGCTGGAGCTCAATCCGCCAGCCCCCAGGAAGGGGCTGGAGTGGATGGTATATATATGTTATGATGGAAACACTTACTACAGCCCATACCTCAAGAGCCAAACCTCCATCTCCAGAGACACATCCAAGAACCAGTTCTCCCTGCAGCTGAGTTTCGTGACCACTGAGGACATGGCCGTGTATTTCTGTATGAGATACACAGTGAGGGGAAGTCAGTGTGAGCCCAGACACAAACATCGCTGAGGAAGACAGCAGGGCTGGGCTGCAGGGGGTGGCAAGGACCAGTAGGGGGCCCTTAGGACTACAGAGAATGAGGACCAGCTCAGGAACTGAACCTGGAGGATATATTCTCTGATTATCTTGTCAGTGGTTTTATTCTTCAGGAATAAACAGCCTCTTCACGGACTCACTGCCTCTCCCCTTTATGCCTTACATTTTCTTTCACCCTGTTTTATTGTAATTCAGTGAGTGGAACATAGGAGGCCTTAATGATCCAATTAATTAGGAGTCTTTATTACGCTAGTGGGCTCAAAAGAATGGCTTCACAAATTCTGAGCAAAAACATGGAGGAAGCTTTCTCTATTTATATCTTTCTCAGTTCTTTGTCTCCCAAATATGGGGGTTCCAGACATACTGCAGTCCTTCCAAAGAGTTATGTGTAAGTTATTTTTCAGGCAGCTTGTAACCTTGAGCACAGCACAACTTAGTAGATAACTAACAGGCACCTGGTAAGGGGGTGGGTAGAAACAGCAGCAGAGCGGCTGTAAGGTCAGACAGCCAAGCTTATCTTCCTCATTATTTAAGCAAGTTAAAAAGTAAAGTTAATTTACAGAATAAGGGACTGTCTAAAAAATAAGAGTTGACTACATAGAACAAGGGATCATTTAGAAACAGCAGAGGATTTTAAACAGTAATTTTACAAAATAGAGATTATTATGCTTCATTCCCCACTGGTTTTAAGTATATGAGTCAAATCATTGACTCTTGTGAGTCATTGTTGGGTAGGGGGTTATATTGAACCTTGAGAACCATAAGCTTGATAGAATTAATTCTTTGTTGAATAAAGTCAGTAAGCCAGTTTATAAGGTCAGGGCCCAGATTGAGGGCCGGGAGTACATGCGAGATTCTTAGCTTTAGTGGGTCTGATGAATAGTCCTGGATTTTCTATTGTGCTTTAGCTTCCTTGAGTTGTGTATGTTGGAGTCATGCCAGGATTCCATTGACCTTTACTGTTGTGGGGGTGGTCAGGATAATGATATATGTTCCTTTCCAAGAGTCAGTCTCTGGGTGGTAAATTTCTTTACTCAAAGAGTCACCAGGCGAGAAGGGATGGACTGTATCAGAAGTTGGTACAGGTAGAGCGTCTCGGACATGCTTCTGGACTGCTCTTTGTGGACTGCAAAGCCTGTAAGGACTTGAGTAAAGATTGGTTATGGATTTCAGCTTTTATTTCTTCTCTGAGTTTTTGGGAATATGCGATGGAGTCTCTCAAACATAATTTCATGTGGGGATAACCTCACTTGGCAGGAATACCTTCTGTCCTACGGTTAGTTTGTCTGCTTCCTTGATAAGTATAACAGTTGCTGCTACTGCCCGGAGGCAGGTAGACCACCTAGATACAACGGTGTCAAAATTTTTTTGGACAAGTAGGCTACCAGACTTTTCTAGGGGCCAAGACTTTGGGTGAGAACCCCGTTGGCTATGTCCCTTGTCCTTTATATGTAGAGGAGGAAAGACTTAGTTACATTTGGTAGCATCAGTTGGCCCATCGTCCTTGCTCTGCTCATGTCTGTCTTACTGTCTAATATACTATCTCAAGGATCTTGGCTCTGAATTCTTTCAGAGAAAATGGATGTTGGTGGGGCCCCTCTGGATACTTCCATGCTAAAGAGGGACAGAGTTTTCTTTCAGAGCCAAGAGATCCTTGCTGTCTGTAAGAGGAACAATGAGGTCTAGGCACAGAAGGAGGTGGGCTTGTGACCTGGCAGAGACAAACTGAATTATAACATTAAGTATTATTGAGCAATTAGAACAGTAAGAGTTACAACAAATTATCTGGTGGAAGGGAAAGAAAATATTTTAGCTTTAATAACTTCTATTGAAATAGATTTTTTCTCCTTAAAATTTCCCGTATGTTTATTAAAAGAGCCAAATTAAGATTAATTTATTTATTATATTCAATTTGGCCTGATTGTTTGCATAAACACAACAAGAATGGTAACTGACTACCTTTGCCAGAATTTCATGATTGAATCTTAATGTGCCCCCAAAGGCCAGGAAGTCAAGCCATTCAGTTGCCATCAGGCCTGCCTGCAGTATCTGCTGAGTTAGGTGAATTCCACACCTGTAGCAACTTCACCTGGGCCTGCACCCTAGGCTTTAAGGCCCATCTCAGCAGGCCTCCTACTCATCTTGGCTTAGAGCGTGTGGGGGTTCCGCAGGGACGTGGAGATGCCCTTATTGCTCCCTTTCTACTCTGACCAACCACCAGCGATGGCAGGATATGGGCTTAACACTCCAGCATTATCTATTTTCAGAGCTACCAAGCAAGATACCAGGCTTTCTCCATGGCACTCTTATTGGTTTCAGGTCTTCAGAGTCCAGACAGGACTCTTTAAAACAAGATACTTCAATCAAAATTTTTGGTCAATAAAACTACTATTGGAAACCAGTCATATTGAATTTATGCAAAGAAATTCATTGCCATGATTTGCTTATTAAGTATTGCCAAATTTCGGAGGAATTACATAAGGACAAAAATACACTGACCTGCTTTAAGATCTTCTGATTTTCCTTGCCAGTCCTTTTCATGGACTTTCCAGAGTAATATTTTTCCAAATGTATTATAACAAAGTAGTAACTTTATTCAAATGGCAAGAAGACATTTAAAATGTGTCTATACTCAAATAGACAGTTACAGCTGTCCCTGTAGTAGGGTGCTCCATACTCTTCCTTAAACCATATATGGTCTCTGAAGGGGAGGGGGTGACATGCCCTCTCAAAACAGACTAAGGGAGTAGCTTCTCTGCAAGAGTTTTATCCCTTTACAGGGTCTTACATGTCACAGGATCTCTTTTAAGGACTGGTACTCATAGCTTCCCTTTGTTCTAAACAGGCCTGCCCCACTTTCCCAAAGTTGAGGTTTGTGTTACCCCTGACATGGGCATGGTCACACAGGCCTGCAAGGCAGCATACAGGCTGCCAACTGCCTTTCAATAAGAGAGCATCAGCTTCTAGGTTTCTTTCATAACTGAGACCAAAACCTGATGAGTATTTTTCCTTGCCCATTTGGGCAATTGCCCTTTACTTCTTTTGGGATTTAATCCTATATAACCCTCTTCCAGGACAGCTAACATATGGCCATAACAATGATGTGCAGGGCCGGAAACTGGACATTTGCCAGTTACTCCTAAAGACTACTAAAGCCTGTAGACCAGTGGTTCTCAACCTTGGCTACACATTAGAATCACCTGGGAATCTTTTTAAAAGCCTGATTTCTGCTGTAGACCAACATAGGTCTATAGTGATTGGTGGCAGCTGCATTCAAATCTGCAAGAAAATTAAAAGTTAATACTATTAACATAATGAAAGATAATATTGGCACCATGGCCGCCGCAGGCAGCCATATCCCTTGCCATTAAACATGACACATGGTAAAGCTATACAAAACACCTTTGAGGGAGGGCAACTAAAGTTCACTGTCAACCCTTTTATGCAAAGTAACTGTCCTTGACTCTCTGGAGTCATGTCCATGGAGAAGGCACCAATTAAGTTCATCATGCAGTTTTCTGCAAGTCACAGTCATCTATTAAATGCCATTGGCTCCTTTCACTGGTCACACTGGACATCTGCAGGGCTATGTGCAGGGGACCATCCTTTCTCACTCTAGCTGCAAACAGTCTGTCCAATCTCCCTAGAATGTGTTCTGGCATGGGAGAAAGTTGTTTGCTGTACACGGCAGCTTATCCCCTATACAACTGGGCTTGGACATCTGCCCAGACAGCTATAGTCTATAAGCTTAACATGTAGCCTCAGGTCCTCCTAACCCAACAGGGTCTCAGCCAGTTCCTCAGTCAGACTCCTTCTCTCCTGGAGAATCTCAAAGTCCAGAAGGCTCTCAGTCCAGGGAAAGTGTCTTCTCTTTACCCTCTCCTGTTAACTCTGTTTACTAGTCACAGGGTCTTGCCATCCTTGTCTCTTGCTGCCCTTTGGCTTTAAGCTGCCAGCCCAAAGCAGCCAGGGCTGCAGCTAGAAACAACTTTGCATATTGCAAAACACTCCTCTGGCAGTGGCTTTGGCGTCAGGCCTCTGCCTTCCTGCTTGTCCTCTTTCCGGGCAGTGACCTTGGCTTTTTTCTACAGGCTTCTTTGTAAGTAAGAACAGGGCATCTGCTCCCCTCCCCCGCCACCTTAACCAGGTGTCTTGGCCCACTCCTAGACGCTAAGGGATTAAATCATTCAGCTTCTCTGGGAGCCTTCAAAGTCCTGGAAGCCCTCCAACTCAAAGGGGATGTCCTTTCTCTATATACTCCTAGTAATTCCTTGCTGTACTAGTAACTGATGTTGAAGTGCTGAAGTTTTAACCCTTTCAGCACATTTGCAACCAGAAAACTTTACCAGCTTTATCACTGGCTGCTTTTACAGATCCCAGGGCTTACTGCTTGTCTCCCTTTAACCAGCAAGCCAAATGCTTAAGTTTTTAAGTTTTTTATTGCATGTTGTGAAACACCTATAATTCACTGGGCAGCAGCTCAGGTGTCAGGTTCTTGGGGGCTGAGTCTTTGGTCTGCCTAGCAATCAGCACTAAATCACCAGGGCAGCTGCAGACTTCAGCTCTGTCTCTCCTCCACCTGGCTCCTGGAAGTTTGTTTTTGTTTTTTTAGTTTTTCCAAGTCACACCTGCTCCTGTTCTGACTGCTTCTTTTCTGCCTGCTACTAAAACCTTATTCTGTCCATTCTTATCACATATATAACCTTTATAAATTTTATACTTCTAAATTAGTCTTTAAACCTTCTTTCTATGTTCTTCAAAAATGCATAACTATGCCTTAGACCTTCTATTAAGTATTTCCACTTTAATATTCTTTTTTCCTGCTATACCTTTAGCAATTTCTACTGGTCTTTTCTAGTCGGGCTAATAAAATACTATATTTTAAAGTTTCTTTGCTGAATATTCTGATGTCCAGTAATCTTATTTTGCTAGGCTCAGAGCCAGAAACCTCCTGCTTCTTTTTTTCCCCTTCAGTTTTTATCTTTCCCTCTCTCCCCCTCCCTTGTTGCATTAACCATTCCCTCCATCCTTGGCAAGAAGAGATACAGGGAGCTGGAAATAATAGGTTCTTTGTTTAAATCTCCTTGAGATTTTTATGAATGAAACTCTTTTGCAAATGTTAACTTCAGAATTCATTTTTTTTTTTGCTCTTGCTTCACCTCATGAGTAGTAAACTTGACTGGGTCGCAATCTTTACAAATTTTATACCTTTAAATTAACCTTAAAATTTTAACCCAACAGGGAAAAGCAAATTAAAAGTTCTCTAGCAAGCTGATACTTAAAAAGAAAGATAAGGATGATTCCTAAGAAAAAAAGATTCTTAGCAGCTGCTGGAATGTCATCCTGCAATTTCTGTTACAGTTCAGCCCTACTGAGCTTCCCCCTAAAGTGAGGCTTACCCCAATCAAATTAAACAGACAAAAACATCAACAAATACTCTTATGTTTGCAGCCAGACGGTCTAATCTCTCTCAGTTAACAAAAGCACAGAACAATACAAAGTAGCTTTCACTTCACACAGGCTCTCACACTCTTTCGGCAGAAGTTAAACAGTTAACCGGAACATTGCCTAACTCCCCTAATAGACGTGGGGGCCCAACAGAAACAGACATATGTCCCTCCCTGAACCCATGCCCCAGGAACAGAATTCTCAACAAAAGTCTCGGTGAGAATCTCACCAGAAAAGTTACGAATGCGTCTAGTCCTTCTCTTGGTACAGTCATAGGCAGGGAGATAGGAAAGTGAACATGAAATCCCTTAATCAAATCCACTCACCTCTTTAGGTTTTCTGGTGACTCTGAAAGAATGCAGGGGCATGTCAGGGGCCCATGTCCAGCTGTCAGGAACACGACAGATATCTCTGGGGCCCTGGAATGTCATCAGGTGGTACCTCCCCTAGAGATGCTCAGGACCTGGCAATCAGGCCAGGGAGGTCGTCCGCCCTAGGTGCCTGAGACCAAGTGCCAAATAATTAGGAGTCTTTATTATGCTAGCGGGCTCAGAGGAATGGCTTCACAAATTCTGAGCAAAAACATGGAGGAAGCTTTCTTTATTTATATCTTTCTCAGTCCTTTGTCTCCCAAATATAGGGGTTCTGGACTTTCTGAAGTTCTTCCAAAGAGCTCTGTGTAAGTTATTTTGCAGACAGCTTCTAAGCTTTAAGCACAGCACAACTTAATAGATAACTAACAGGTACCTGGTAAGGGGGTGGGTAGAAACAGCATCAGAGCAGCTGCAAGGTCAGACAGCCAAGCTTATCTTCTTCACAAGCAAGTTAAATAGTAAAGTTAATTTACAGAATAAGGGACTGTCTAAAAAATAACAGAGTTGACTACATAAAATGAGAAATCATTTAAAAACAACAGAGGATTTTAAACAGTAGTTTACAAAATAGAGATTATTATGCTCCAACCCCACCCCTTAGAGGAAGTTACTTACTTCCTCTGCCCCATTGATAAGTCAGAAGGAGGCCTTAATATTTCCTTTGGTCTCTGCTCCAGGAAATGCTGCATTTTAAGGAGGCCATTGGGGACATCGTTGGCAGTGACCAGAAAAATGTTATTGCAGCCCCAGAAACCAATAACCTCGGCTATGCTAGCAAAGGGGCAGTCTTCTGTCAGGAGCTTCTGTTGGGTAAAACACACAAGGGCTTTAATATAACATGAGAGACCTTGGTGGAACTAGTCTGTATTTTGAATTTCTAGAGGTTAAGAAAGTAACAACATCTGAAAGGAAAAATACATTAAGTAAGACTAACAATGCAGATTAAATGTAAGTGAACTTAAATAAGTATAATAGAAACTCTCCAAAATAGAACACAAAATAAATTTTCCAGAAAATAGCCAAGTGTCAGGAGTGTAAGAGACAATAAAAGCAGCCAAATATATATATATCCTATATATAATAAAAGATAGATATGCAAATTAACCATCCCTCTGCTATGCTCAAGCCCCATCCACAAGCCACACCCACCAGGCAATCAAGAGTGAGTATGCAAATTAACCTAACTAAGATGGCAGCGGCCACTGAGCCAAAGCGAGCAGAAGGCTTGGGTTACCCCTGGTGATGGAGGAAGCCAAGCTTCTCACCTGCCCTGGCCAGCCCTGGGCTCTGCTCAAGGCTACAAAGTTTTAATTATAGAAGATAAATAAATCCCAGGAAAAAAAAGAAAGAAAAAAATGAGAGGCTGGGAGCTTGGGTCACTGGGGGGCATTGGTAGCCTGAAAATGGCCATCACCCCCTCACCCAGGCTGCCCAGGCACCCCAGCGGGACCCCCTACCACCCTGAAGGGTCTGTGGCCAGCCTGAAAAAGGCCTTCAGCTCCTGTCCAAGGCTGGCCACACCCCCATGGGGTGAGGGTCCCCCTGGGGGACTTGGCCAGCCTGCAAACAGCCATCAGCCCCTCATCCAGGCTGGCCAGGCACCCCAGCGGGACCCCCACCCTGATCTAGGAACCCTTCAGGGCAAACCAACTGACCACCACCTGTGCATCAGACCTCTATCCTATATAATAAAAGGGTAATATGCAAATTGACCCTAACAGCAGAACGACTGGGAACCACTGGTCACTATGACACACACTGACCACCAGGGGGCAGATGCTCAATGCAGGAGATGCCCCCTGGTGGTCAGTGCGCTCCCCCAGGGGAAGCTCTGCTCAGCCACAAGCCAGGCTGACGGCTACCAACACAGCAGTGGTGGCGGGAGCCTCTCCTGCCTCCTCAGCAGCACAAAGGATGTCCAACTGCAGCTTAGGCCTGCTCCCCGTTGGCAAGTGGACATCGCCTGAGGGCTCCTGGGATGCCAGAGGGGTGTCTGACTACCATATTAGGCCAAATCCCCCAGGGAACGGGCCTAAGCCAGCAGGTGGACATTTCCAGAGGGGTCCCAGACTGCGAGAGGGCATAGGCCGGGCTGAGTGACCCCTCTGAGTGCACAAA
>NW_005871427.1:61641-70459 GCF_000147115.1 Myotis lucifugus | reverse complement strand
ATATTTCAGCCCACCCAATGTTGCAGAAGCTTTTCATATGAATGCCTTTCTGCTCAGGATCAGACTCTCCTAAAATCTCTCAAACAGCAGCACTGCATCAGGATGCCCCAAATCTATCAATAGAGCCCAGAACCGGCACTAGCACCAGTCTGCTTTG
This sequence comes from Myotis lucifugus, assembly GCF_000147115.1. NCBI lineage: Eukaryota > Metazoa > Chordata > Mammalia > Chiroptera > Vespertilionidae > Myotis > Myotis lucifugus. The sequence continues at coordinate 70,302 of NW_005871427.1, read as the reverse complement.
CTGCACAACTTGTTCTCACCAGGGCACTTCCAAGCTCAATACAAGTAGCAGCCATCTCTAGATTCCCCTACAGCTCCTGCTTGGTGGCTCCAGGCAGTGATTGACTTTGCTCCTCCCAGGAGGCCCTAGAGCCAGTGAACCTGGTGGACAACTTCAGACCACACTAGATTACAGCTTCACACATCCAGGAGGAGGAGTAGAAATAGGGGGAGGAGGAGGAAGAAGAAGAAGAGGAAAAAGAAGAATCAGAGAAAGGGATACAAAATATGAAAAAATAGCAATAAATCCATATCCATCAACAATTTCATCTAAAAACCAAAATAAGCCAACAAAGAACCGAATGAACAAAATAAACTGTTGAATAAAATAGAACCTGAGGCATGGAAACATGAAACAGACTGAGGAAACTCAGGGAAGTGAGAGAGGAGGGTGGAAAGAGATTAACCAAAGAACTTATATGCATGTGCATTATCTATGGACACAGAGAGGAGGGTGATGAAAGCCTGGGGTGGGGCAGGAATGGGGTGGAGGGGTGATTTGGGCAGAAAAGGGGGAACATTAGTAATACTTGCAACAGTAAAGGTTTTTAAAAATAAATTAGAAAAGGAAGATAAAAATCAACTAAAATAAAGCAGAAGGAAGGAAACATAAAGATGAACAGTGATTGACTGAAAAAATGACGACCAGCAGGAAGGCAGGGAGGGAGAGAGTGTGAGAGCGCAAGGAAGTGATAGAGGAGTGTGTGGACATGTGTGGTGTGTGTGTGTATGAGCTAGGGACAGTTAGATTCTGCAGGTCTTCTAAGGGGCTGCTAAACCGGGCAGTCTTAGGCGGTGGAGCCCTGCTCCCTGCGTGGACACTCCTGGGCAGCCGGCACGGGCACAGCGACCACGCCATCTTGGGAAACAGAGCTGCTTGAGACTAGGATCCTGGCCTCAGCACCACCCAGTCTGATCTCAGATGAATACCAGGACCCTGCAGCCACTGGGGACAGAGACCTGTGACCACAGCATCAGACCTGCGGACCCCAAAAGTTCAGAAATCCCCAAGGCAGATCCGTGAGTAACAGAGCCCATCCCCCCTTCCCGCAGGCTCGTGGGCAGCACCATAGTAACTGATAGACCCACCACTTGCCTGGGCCTCAGCACTGCCACAGGAAATTTAACCTGGAAGTGTGCCAGCACCTTGGAACTGATCCCGCTTAGGGCTGGGTTCAGGAGTCCTGGGCTGGGAACAATCCTGCGAACACTGGGAACTGGTCCTACTCGCACTGCAGGCTTCGGAGCCCTGGGCTGGGAGCAATTGTGTGAACACCAGGAATTTGTCCCACAGAGCACAGGCCCAGGGACCCTGATTCTCTGGGCAGGAGGCAGCACCAAGCACCAGTGACTTGACTGTGTTTCTTATCACCTGCGCATGTGATCCTGATTCCCTGTGCATTCACACTAAGAGCCAGTGACTCCAATTCCTGGTGCAAGGGCACACAGGGACCCTGATTCTCAAGGAGAGGTTGCGCGAAGCAACAGAGACTCTGATACTGGAATCCTGGGGAACTCTGACTCCTGGCACACGCTAGGGAGCCCTGATTTTCAACATGCTCCAGGGGGGTCTCTGTTTCAGCATGGTGCAAGCAGGGTCCCTGATTCTAAGAGCACACACGAGGCCATATTGAGCGCTGGCAACACTGACTCTGAGCAAGCCTGGTTCAAACCAACCCACAAAAACCACACATCTTAGTGTCAGAGCTCTTCAGTGACACTAGGGTGGTGGGAGGCTCCCACTGCACACGGCCCAGGCCCATGCAACTCGACATTTGAATCATCGGGAGATTATCAGAATGAAGAGACGACACAACACCCAGAGGAAAAACAATGAGGAGTCACAAAGAAAGGAAATTAATGAAGTTGAAGCATGCAACATGACAGAAAAAGAATTCAGAATAATGGTTATACAATTCATTCACCGGATGGATGAGAAAATCAACAACCTATGCAAGAGTCAGGAAGAAATGAAAAATGATATAGCTACAATCAAAAACACCATGGAAAGTTTCAACAGCAGACTAAAAGAAGCAGAGGACCGAATTAGTGAGTTAGAAGATAAGGCAGAGAAACAAGCTCAATCTGAACAGCAACTGGAGAAAAAAATTAAAAAGCAGGAAGAGAGACTAAGGGAGCTTTGGGACAACATGAAACGAAGTAACACACGCATAATAGGGCTGCAAGAAGGACAAGAAGAGCAGCAAGGATTAGAAAATCTATTTGAAGAAATAATGACAGAAAACTTCCCAGGTATGGAGAAGAAAAATGTTACACAACTACAGAGCCTCCCAAGCAAGATGAACCCCAAAAGACCCACACCAAGACACATCATAATAACGATGGCAAAAGTAAAAGACAAAGAGAGAATCTTAAAGGCTGCAAGAGAGAAACAGAGAGTTACCTACAAAGGATCCCCCATCAGATTATCAAATGATTTCTCAACAGAAACACATCAGGCCAGAAAAGAATGGACAGAAATTTACAAAGTGATGCAAAGCAAAGGACTGAATCCAAGAATACTTTATCCAGCAAGGCTATCATTCAAAACTGAAGGGGAAATAAGAAGCTACACAGACAAAAAAAAAGGCTAAGGGAGTTTATCACCACCAAGCCAGCAATGCAAGAAATGCTAAAGGGACTGGTGTAAAAAGAAGAAATGAAAATCTCAGAAAGAAAACAGCCACACAAAAAAAGAAATGGCTACAAACAAGTACCTTTCAATAATAACTTTAACGTAAATGGACTAAATGCTCCAACCAAAAGACATCGAGTGGCTGAATGGATAAAAAAACATGACCCATACATCTGCTGTCTACAAGAGACCCACCTCATTAGAAGGAACTCACACAGACTGAAAGTGAAGGGATGGAAAATATGTTACAGGCAAATGGAAAGGAAAATAAAACTGGGGTAGCAATACTTATATCGGACAAAATAGACCTCAAAGTGAAGGCCATAACAAGAGGTAAGGAAGGCCACTTCATAATACTAAAGGGATCAATACAACAAGAAAATATAACCCTGGTAAACATATATTCACCCAATGCAGGAGCACCCAAATACATAAAATATGCTGGAAGATATCAAAGGAGAGATCGACAACAATACAATCATAGTAGGGGACTTTAATACACAACTGACATCACTGGATAAATCTTCTAGACAAACAATCAGCAAAGAAATAGCAATCCTAAATGACTCACTAGATCAGATGGACTTAATAGACATCTTCAGAACACTTCACCCCAAAGCCACAGAATATACATTCCACTCAAGTGCTCATGGGACAGATTCAAAAACAAACCACATATTGGGTCACAAACAAAGTCTCCCCAAATTCAAGAAGATTGAAATCATACCCAGCATCTTCTCAGACCACGATGGCATAATATTAGAAATAAACTACAATAAAAACAACCCAAAATACTCAAAGATTGGAAGCTGAATAGCATGTTATTAAATATTGATTGGGTTACCGATGACATCCAAGAAGAAATTAAAAACATCCTGTAAACTAATGACAATGAAAACACAACAATCCAAAACCTATGGGACACAATGAAAGGAGTCCTGAGAGGGAAGTTTATAGCTCTACAGGCCTATCTCAAAAAACAAGAAAAAATGGTAGTAAATCGTCTAACTCTACAACTTAAAGAATTAGAAAGAGAGCAACAAGAAAACCCCAGAGTGAGCAGAAGGAAGGAGCTAATAAAGATCAGAGCAGAAATACATGACATAGAGACCAAAAAACATTACAGAAAATCAATGAAATCAAGAGCTGGTTCTTTGAAAGGATAAACAAGATTGACAAACCTCTAGCCAGGCTCACCAAGAAGCAAAAAGAGAGGACCCAAATAAACCAAATCAGAAATGATAGAGGCGAAATAACAACAGACCCCACAGAAATACAAATGATTGTTAAAAAATACTATGAACAACTCTACTCCAACAAACTAGACAACCTGGAGGAAATGGACAAATTCCTAGAAAAATACAACCTTCCAAAACTCAATCAGGAAGAATCTAAAAATCTCAACAGGCCAATAACTATGGAAGAAATTGAAGCAGTCATCAAAAAGCTTCCAGCAAACAAAAGCCCAAGGCCAGATGGCTTCACAGGGGAGTTTTACCAAACATTCAAGGAAGAACTAAAACCTATCTTCCTCAGACTACTACAAAAAATTCAAGAGGAAGGAACACTTCCAAGCTCATTCTATGAAGCCAGCATCACTCTAATACCCAAACCAGGTAAAGACAACACAATGAAAGAGAATTACAGGCCAATATCCCTCATGAACATAGATGCCAAAATCCTCAACAAAATCTTAGCAAATCAGATCCAGCAGTACATCAGAAAGATCATACACCATGATGAAGTAGGATTTATCCCAGGGAGTCAAGAACGGTACAATATCCACAAATCAATAAACGTGATACACCACATAATCAAATTGAAAGAAAAAAAACCACATGGTCATATCAATTGATGCAGAAAAAGCGTTTGACAAAATTCAACACCCATTTTTGCTAAAAACTCTCAGCAAGGTGGGAATAGAAGGATCATACCTCAACATAATAACAGCCATATATGACAAACCCACAGCCAACATCATACTCAATGGACAAAAACTAACACCATTTCACCTAAGAACAGGAACAAGACAGGGATGCCCACTCTCACCACTCCTGTTCAACATAGGACTGGAAGTATTAGCCATTGCAATTAGGCAAGAAGAAGAAATAAAAGGCATCCAAATCGGAAAAGAGGAAGTAAAACTGTCTTTATTTGCAGATGGCAGGATATTATACATAAAAAAAACCCTAAAGCAGAGACTCCGCGCAGTTCTGGAGGGTGGAACCCTGCGAGTTCGCACAGCTTCCCAGGCTCTTGTTTACACATTTCCCCTTACTTCTGTGAGTTTGATTGTTGACCCCAGTGCATGTGATTGCCCAATTGGGGTCACTAGCAGAGCTTGTAGGGGAAGATTGTTTTTGGGGAGCCTGGGAAACAGAGCTGGGAGTGGCGCCTGGGGAACCAGCTCTGGGCGGAGCTGGTTCAGGTACAATAGAGAGCTCCTGGTCAGAGAGAACTTATAACCTCGGAGGTCAGTCCAGACACACTGCCACCTAGAGGCAGAGCCACGAACTGACTCTTCTGTAAATACAGATAAGGCAATAAGGGGATTTTACGGCCGGCCTTAAAATCAGGACTGTGGCTTACAACACAGAGGAACACTGTATCAGAAGGAAATTCAACATTCTCCTGAATTCCACGCGTGCCAATAAGAAGAGTAGAAGATCTGAAGCACCTGCATTACTGCACATTTTTATTTTTATTTTTTTAAATTACTTTTTCACCTTTTAACTAAGAAAACATTTTTTTCTTTTTTTCTTTTTTTCTTTTTTCTTTTTCTCCATCACCTGATTTTGCCCTTTTAGCTACTACATTTTTATTTTTAACTAGTATTATTACCGCAACCATTTTACCATTTTTTAAAGTGTCATTTTATTTTGTCTTTATTTTATTTTGGGACTAATGTTCTCCATTCTATTTTCATCGTTCCTTTAGCAACATTTTTCTCTACCTCAATTTGCCTCTGTGCTAAACAATCTTCCCCACTTTTTCCCTTTCGCTGTCCTGTTTCTCTTACCCTACTCCAGCTTTAGATTTTCTCTATTCTTTTTACCCCCTGTCAAAATTTCACCCTACTTATATATCCTACGTCCAATCCCCTGCTCTAAATCCTTATACACCTTTCCCTTATCTTCCTTCACTATCCAATTTTTTATTTTTTATTTTTTTTCTTTTCTTTTTTTTTCTTTTTTCTTCTTCTTCTTCTTTTCTCTCTCTATTGTTTTATTGTTGTTTGCTTGGTTGACGAGTATATTGGTTTTTTTTTTTAGGATTGTTTGTGAGGTTAGACTGCTTATTCTTTTTATTTTCCTGCCCCTCCCTCTCCCCCCCACCCCGGTTATTTCTGTGCTTCTGTTTTCCCTTGCGTCGCTTGATATTATTGGTTGTTTGTAGTTTGTATTCATCTCCAGGAATCTGTTGCTGTAATTTGTTGGTATTACTGGTGGATCTATAGGAGTTTTCTCCTCATATAAATAGTCTCTTCCCCTTTTATACTTCATTCTCTTTTCTCTCTTACTTTTTTTTTCTTTTTTCTTTTTTCTTTTTTTTCCTCCTCTTTTTTCCCCTCCTTTTTTCCAATTTCATTTTTGCACTCCTTTTTTTCTTTCTTTCTTTTTTCTCTTCTACCTTTTTCTCTTCTTTCCCCATTATCTCCTAACTCTCTTAGCTCGGGTGGCCACCTTTATTTGGGGTTAGTAATATCGTAAATACAATAGTGTTCAGTGCCTGGTACGTTGTGCCTTGTTGTGTTGTATTTTGTGCCTTTAAATCAACGCAGCAGATTCAAGCAACAGCGGGCCTCCTGATCACCACACGCTCTGCCTGGGGAACAGTTGCTGTGTGTGAAGCCTCCCTCCACCAGCCAGAAGAGCCACCACAGCTGTGAACAGCACCCACCAGAGGCTCTGCTATCAACAGAGGAGCTGCTGCTACCACAACCGCCCAAGGAGCAACCACAGCCCGAGGAGCCACTGCCACCCAGGGAGCAGCCACTGCCACCCAGGGTCCAGCCACTGAATGACTCAACAACTAGTCATTTCAGTGAGATCAAACATGGGTAGACAAAGAAACCCCAAAAGGAAAGAAAAGGAGACTCGCCAGAAAAGCAGCTAAGTGAGACAGAGATATGCAACATGACGGAAAAAGAATTCAGAATAAGGTTCCTAGAGTACATGCACCGGATGTTCAAGAAGCAAGAAGAAACAGATGAAAAAATCAACTACTTATGCAAGAAGCTAGAAGAAACATATGAAAAAATCAACAACTTAAGTAAGTCCCAAGAAGAAATGAAGAGCGACATAGCAGCAATAAAAAACACCATTGAGGGGGGAGAAAATGGCGGAGGCTTAGACGGACGTGTTGGTGCTTTGTCCCGGACCAGATGGGGGCGAGCAGCTGAAACAGGTAACAATCAGCGCGATCAAGCTGGGGAGGTTCAGCTGAGAGACAGTCTGCAGCCAGGAAAGACAGAAAACTCCTAAAAAATGCGGATGGTTGGAGATTGAGGCTGAAACCTCCCTCTGGGCGCCAGCGCAGCGGCGGGACCGCGCCATCTCAGGCAGCGTTCACCGGCATCCAGAGATCGGCTACTAGCCCGGCGGCTACTGACCCGGAGGCAGCGATTCGCAAACAGCGCGACTGCAAGAGCCAAGGGGAGACCTGCACCCCTCCACGGAAAGGTTGGACTGCCTCGAAGGTACGGTTCGCAGTTCAGGTTGGAGCGAGGAACGCGCGCGCGGGCGCAGGGGAAAATCTGCGTCCGCCAAAATCCGCGCTCTCCAAAATCCGTGCCTCTTGCCGGGGACTTGGGCGCGCGCAGACACTCCGCGCGGTACTGGAGGGTGGAACCCTGCGAGTTCCAGCAGCTTCCCAGGCTCTTGTTCGCACACTTCCTCTTACTTCTGTGGGTTTGATCGTTGAGCCCAGTGCATGTGAGTGCCCAGTTGGGGTCACTAGCAGAGCTTGTAGGGGAAGATTGTTTTTGGGGAGCCTGGGAAACAGAACTGGGAGTGGCGCTGGGGGAACCACCTCTGGGCGGAGCTGGTTCAGGTACAATAGGCAGCTCCTGGTCGGAGAGAACTTATAGCCTCGGAGGTCAACCCAGACACACTGCCACCCAGAGGCAGAGCCACGAACTGACTCCTCTGTAAATACAGATAAGGCAATAAGGACTGTGGCTTACAACAAGGAGGAACAGTGTATCAGAGGGAAAGTCAACATTCTCCTGAATTCCCGGCGTGCCAATAAGAAGAGTAGAAGATCTGAAGCACCTGCATTACTGCACATTTTTATTTTTATTTTTTTAAATTACTTTTTCTCCTTTTAACTAAGAAAACATTTTTTTTTCATTTTTCTTTTTTCTCCATCACCCGATTTTGCCCTTTCAGCTACTACATTTTTATTTTTAACTAGTATTATTACCGCTACCATTTTACCATTTTTTAAAGTGTCATTTTATCTTGTCTTTATTTTATTTTGGGACTAATGTTCTCCATTCTATTTTCATCGTTCCTTTAGCAACGTTTTTCTCTACCTCAATTTGCCTCTGTGCTAAACAATCTTCCCTACTTTCTCCCTTTTGCTGTCCTGTTTCGCTTACCCTACTCCAGCTTTAGATCTTCCCTATTCTTTTTATCCTCTGTCAAAATTTAACCCTGCTTAAATATCCTATGTCCAATCCCCTGTTCTAAATCCTTATACACCTTTCCCTCATCTTCCTTCACTATCCATTTTTTTTCTCTCTCTTCTTCTTCTTTTCTCTCTCTATTGTTTTATCGTTGTTTGCCTGATTGACGAGTATATTTTTTTTTGTTTTTTGTTTTTTGTTTTTTTGTTTTTTTTTTTCTTTTTTTTTTTCTTTTTTTTGTTTTTTTTGAGTGTTTGTGAGGTTAGACTGCTTATTCTTTTTATTTTCCTGCCCCTCCCTCTACCCCCCCCCTCCGAGTTATTTCTGCGCTTCTCTGTCCCCTTGCGTCGCTTGATATT
>NW_005871427.1:50131-51473 GCF_000147115.1 Myotis lucifugus | reverse complement strand
AAAAAAAAAAAAAAAAAAAGAAAAGAAAAAACCAATGACTTCCATAATTTTTCCTCTATTGTCTTGTATATTCTAAGTTCTTTCATATGGGAGAGTTAATCTTTTTGTTTCTTATCCTATTTCCATGGGACTCGTTCCATTTTTCCCATTCGCAAAATACAATATTATAATGTTAGAACTCTTAAGTGTATCTTTATAAAAAAATTTTTGAGTTATTTCTGGATTTTCGTAATGTTGCAGGTTAAAAAATTAATCCCCTAGAAATTTTTTGGTCCTTCTATACTCCAATAGAGAAACTTTCAGAAAGAGAGAATTAGAAAAACAATCCCATTTACCATCGCACCAAAAAGAATTAAGATACCTAGGAATAAACTTAACTAAAGAGGTTAAAGACCTCTACTCAGAAAACTACAGGATGTTGAAAAAAGAGATAGAGGAAGACATAAACAGATGGAAGAACATACCATGTTCTTCGATTGGTAGAATCAACATCATTAAAATGTCCATACTACCCAAAGCAATCTATAAATTCAACGCACTTCCCATTAAAATACCAATGACCTTCTTCAAAGATCTAGAACGAACTCTCCAAAAATTCATCTGGAATAAAAAAAGACCCCGAATAGCTGCAGCGATCCTGAGAAAGAACAAAGTAGGTGGGATCTCAATGCCAGATATCAAGCTGTATTACAAAGCCACTGTTCTCAAAACTGCCTGGTACTGGCACAAGAACAGACATATAGATCAATGGAATAGAATAGAGAGTCCAGAAATTAGCCCGAACCAATATGCTCAATTAATTTTTGACAAAGGAGGCATGAACATACAATGGAGCCAAGATAGTCTCTTCAATAAATGGTGTTGGGAAAATTGGACAGATATATGCAAGAAAATGAAACTAGACCACCAACTTACACCATGCACAAGAATAAACTCAAAATGGATAAAGGACTTAAATGTACGACAGGAAACCATAAAAATTCTAGAAAAATACAAAGGCAACACAATCTCAGACATATTCCAAAACAATTTCTTCACTGATACAGCTCCTAGGGCAGTTGAAACTAAAGAGAAACTGAACAAATGGGACTACATCAAAATAAAAAGCTTCTGCACAGCAAAAGAAACCATCAACAAAACAACAAGAAAACCCACCTCGTGGGAAAACATATTTGCCAATGTCATATCTGATAAGGGCTTAATCTCCAAAATTTATAGGGAACTCACACAACTTAACAAAAAGAAGATAAACAATCCAATCAAAAAATGGGCAAAGGATCTAAATAGACACCTTTCAAACCGTGGTCTTCAGAAAGCCAAGAGACATATGAAAACATGCTCA
>NW_005871427.1:17310-47359 GCF_000147115.1 Myotis lucifugus | reverse complement strand
CAGCCTGCGGACTGCAACGGGTCCCGGGCTCAATTCCCAGTCAGCGAACATGCGGTGGGTTGTGGGCTCCTCCCCAGTGTGGGGCGTGCAGGAGGCAGCCGATCCATGATTCTCTCTCATCATTGATGTTTCTCTCTCCCTCTCCCTTCCTCTCTGAAATCAATAAAAATATATTAAGAAAAAAAAGATAGAAAAAGCCTTCTGCTTTCTCTCCAAACCAGTCAAGGCCAAAGGTGGCTCCAGAGCCCAAATGGGAGCTTCTAGCTCAGTGGTTCTCAACCTTCCTAGTGCCGCGACCCTTTCATCCAGTTCCTCATGTTGTGGTGACCCCGTTACAAATTGAACATAATTAAAGCATAGTGATTAATCACAAAAACAATACGTAATTATATGTGTGTTTTCCTATGGTCTTAGGCGACCCCTGTGAAAGGGTCGTTCGACCCCCAAAGGGGTTGCGACCCACAGGTTGAGAACCACTGTTCTAGCTCCTGCACTCTCCTGCACCTTCCTGCCTGAGACCAAAATTTACCCGGCGGGGGGGGGGGGGTGGTGGTGGAATTCTAAAAATTGTTACGAAAAGTGTGGTGACAAAGCACAGCATTCATTCATGATAAAACCACTTAGGGAACTTGGGATAAAGGGCACTTCTTCAATCTGATCATGGACTCCTGTAGCTACTATCATACTTCATTGTGGGAAGTTAAAGAATTCCCCCCCAGATGGGGGACAAAGTAAAAAAGGTCCACTCTTACCACTTCTATTCAACATTGTACTTGACGTTTAACAAGTGAAACAAGACAAGAAAAATGCATAGAGACATTCAAATGTGAGCAAAAGACACATGTTTGTCTTGCACGTGACATTTATCTATGAAAAAAAATCAAAAGAATCAACTTTAAAATCTCCTGGAATTTATTCATGATTTTAGCAAAATCATGGGTCAATACACAAAAAAAGGATTTTATTGCTATACACTAGCCATGTGTAAATGGAACCTAAAATTAAAATATAGTCTGGCCAATGAGGCTCAGTGGTTGAACATCAACCAGGTTAAAAGGTCACGGTTGGATACCCAGTCAGGGCACAATCCTGGGTTGAAGGGCTTGATCCTCTGTGTGGGGTAAGTAGGAGGCAGCCAATCAATTAATGAGTCTCTCTCATCATTGATGTTTCTATCTCTCTCTCCCTCTCCCTTCCCCTCTGAAATCAAATATATATATTATATATATTTTTGTTCACATTAAAATTTGAACAAAAGATGGAAGGTGTCCCTATTTGCACGTGACATATTTATCTATGAAAAAAATCAAAAGAATCAACTTTAAAATCTCCTAGAATTAATTCGTGATTTTAGCAAAATCATGGGTCAGTACACAAAAATGATTCTATTTCTATACACGAGCCATGTGCAAATGGAACCCAAAAGTAAAATATAGTGTGCCGGTGAGGCTCAGTGGTTGAAAATCAACCTAATAGCCAGGAGGTCATGGTTGGATACCTGGTCAGGGTACATGCCTGGGTTGCAGGCTTGATCTCCTTTGTGGGGTAAGCAGGTGACAGCCAATGGATCAATGAGTCTCTCTCATCATTGATGTTTCTATCTCCCTCTCCCTCTCCCTTCCCCTCTGAAATCAATTATACATGTATATATCCTATATAATAAGAGGTAATATGCAAATTGACCATCATACCCTTGCACAAGAGGCCACCCCCATGTGGTCACAAGATGGGCCGCCCTTCATGTCATCACAAGATGGCCGCCCTCATGTGGGTCACAGATGGATGACCCCATATGGGCCACAGGATGGCCCACCACAAGATGGCCAGCAGTGTAGGGCAGTTGTGGGGGATCAGGCAATGAGGAGGCAGTTAGGGGTGACCAGGCCAACAGGGGAGGACAGTTGGGGGCAAACAGGCCGGCAGGAGAGGGCAGTTGGGGGTGACCGTGCCTTCAGGGTATGGAGGGCAGTTGAGGGGGACCAGGCCAGCAGTGAAGGGCAGTTACAAGTGACCGGATCGACAGGGGAGAGCTGTTGGGGGCAACAGGGCCAGCAGGGGAGAACAGTGGGGGTGATCAGGTCAGCAGGGGAGAAGTTAGGCATTGATCAGGCTGGCAGGCAGAGGTAGTTAAGGGCAATCAGGCAGGCAGGCAGGTTAGCAGTTGGGAGCCAGCAGTCCCGGATTGTGAGAGGGATGTCTGACTGCCAATAGGGCCTAAACCGGCAGTCATACATCTCCCGAGGGGTCTCAGATTGGAGAGTGTGCAGGCTGGGCTGAGGGACATCCCCCCAACCAGTGCATGAATTTCGTGCACTGAGCCTCTAAAATTTTATATATCTATATATATCCTGCAATAATCTCCCAAGAGATGAAATATTTAGGTATAAATCTAAAAAACCTAAAATTTACCAAATTCTAACAGAATAAACCAAAGAATCCCAAAACAACTGGAGACTTAGATTAGAAGAAGCATCACAGTGAAGATTTCTCCACAAACTGACTTGCAGATTTCACAGAATATCAGTCCAAATCTCAGCATGGATTTTATAGACATGGACAATCTGATTTTTAAATTGATATGGACAAAGGACAAAGGAAGGAAACATCTAAGCAATATTGGGAAAGGGAAAATAGTTATAGGAATCACTTGCCCAATGTTAAGACTTATCATAACTGCAGTGGTGTTGCCTGTGTGGGACTGGCAAAACAGCAGATAAGGGGTGGAAACTGAGTTCTTGTGAGAAACCATCCACAGAAACACAGCTTTCACAGAGGTGCAGCCTCAAGGAGGAACTTGGCAGCACCACTGTCACCCAGAGTTCACCCTAAATTCCCTGGTGAATGGAGGGGCCTCATGTGTTTGCTCATTGACCTGATCCCAGGGAACAGGAAACCTCTGCCTCTTTAGGACAGGAAATAGGTTTGAACCTGGGAGCCAGGAGCCCCCTGAAGTCTGGCTGCCCCCTTCCTTCCACAGAAGTGGGGAGAGGGTATCCCCTAGTGGTCACACTTCAGAGACAGTAGCAAGGTCCCCAGAAAATACACCGGGGTGTAAAGTGGGGGAGGTGCTCAGTGAGCTTTTAAACTGACATTGAAACTTGCATGAATGTAGAAGGTAATGGCGGGAGGAAGTCCCTCTCTCTTCCTGGCACCTGAGAAAACGGACTTTTCCCTAATTTAGGTTTGTGTTTCCCTCAGCCCTCATGGGGCCCTGACCAACTGGCTTCAGGTGGGTCCCACACAGCAAGGCCCACCCTCAGCCTGCAGGAGAGGGGGTCTGGGTGGTTCTTCCTCATTAATTCTCTGGAGAGAGGTTCCAGTCCAGCTCCCCATGCACCGCTGTACCCTGGCACCTGGGGCTGCCCTTCTGGGGGCCTCTCCATCCTAGTTCCCCTTGTCCCAGCAACACAGACAATCCCCAGGTCTATTGGTCCACCTGGCAGGACCCTGGCTGCCTGCATGCTGTGCGGGGGCCTCCACAGTGTTAACTAGACATGTGTGGGGGCCTCCACAGTGTTAACTAGACATGTGCGGGGGCCTCCACAGTGTTAACTAGACATGGTTCAGTGGATAAAGCGTCAGCCTGTGGAATGAAGGGTCCGGGGTTCAATTCCCTTTATGGGAGCGTACCTCCATTGCAAGCTCCATCCCTGCCAGCAATAGGCAACTACTCAATGTGTCTCTATCAGCTGTCTCCCTCTCCCCATACTTTCCAGGATCTCTAAAAATAAGTGGGAAAATATCCTCGGGTGAGCTAACCAAGTAAAGGAATCTTATAATTTTTTTTTTAATTTAAAGAAAGAAATGGTAACAGGTAACCCCAGAACCTGGCATGTGTTGCTCACTGATTGAGAATCAACCTATGAACCAAGAGGTCATGGTTGGATTCCTGTTCAGGGCACATGCCTGGAACCCCAGTCGGGGTGTGCCAGAGGCAACTGATGGAGGAGTCTCTCTCATCATTGATGTTTCTATCTCTATCTCCCCTGATTTCCTCTCTGAAATAAATAAAATATATTTTAAAATAATAATAAAAAAATGAAAAGAAAGAGAGTAGTAAGGCTTTGTGGTGTTTGACCTGCCCATGCCCCACCCCCTCCCCAGTGTGATTGCACTTTGCAAGTGGTGGTGGCTGCCTTCCCAGTAAGAACCAGCTGACCACAGTTCTGGATTCCTGTGTCTGTCTGTCCTCACCTGCCTGGATGACACAGGTGGCCACTATCCTCCGAAAAGGAAGGTGCTCACCTGCCCCCAAGGATGACTTGGTGCCTCAATGCTCTACCCATGATTTTGCTTCCAAGAGCAAATATATTCCTTTCTTTAAATCTTTTTTTATCCTCACCCAAGGATATTTTTTCCATTGCTTTTCAGAGAGAGAGTAGAAGGGAGGGAGAGGAAGAGAACCATTAATGTGAGAGAAACAGATCAACTGGTTGCTTTTTGCACGTGCTCTCACCAGGGCAAGGGCCAGGGAGGAGCTTGCAACGAAGGTTTGTGCCCTTGACCAGAATTGAACCTAAAATCCTTTGGTTCACAGGCCAACACTCTATCCACTGAGCCAAACCATTTTTTAAATTAACTAATTAATTTATTTTTTATTAATTTTTTATATTGAAAGTATCACGTATGTCCCCTTTTTTCCCAGCATTGACCTCCACCACCACCAGGGATCCATTTTTAAAGGATGGAAATCCTCCCATTTTGAGAGGCTGGGAAACAAGACTTTTGCACAGGAACAGATAGGAAGCTGAGTGAAATATGTGGTTTTGGGAAGGTAGGTGTGGGCTGTGACAGGGACAGCAGGTTTGAGACAGAGTCTGCTGCCACAGTGTCCAGCTCAGCCTCTCCTGCCTCGTCGTTTGTACACGTTCTAGTTTTGTGGGAGATCTGACTGGTGAAAAGAACATGGAGAATCTTTAAGTCTCAAAATAAAAATATCATTCTAATGCAAATTCTTATTCCCAAATCCAAGAAAGGCAACATGGCCCACGGCAGATGAAGGAGAGTGAGAGGAAGACCAACCACCCGCCTCTGGGTGCAGCACCCCTGGGTCTTCATCAAAACCCCAGTGATGGAGGACTCTAAATCCTGGGGGCTGCCCCCAAATTCATGGGGTCAGGGTGAATGTTCTCAGGAAAGGAGGGAGGAAGGGCATGTCAGGATGGGACACCTTGTGGCCAGCATCCTTGAGTCCTTTTCCATCTGGATTCACTCCTAGGATGACAAGGTCAGGCATGCAACCCAGGGTCCCAGCTGCACCCTTATATCCAGACTCCATGCAAATGGGGCTCTCCTCCTGCTCATAAAATGGTGGCAGTTGCCCGGCATGTTGGGGAGACACCCAGAAGCCAAGTGCCTGAGACAGGACCCCAGCGGCTCCACCATGGACTTGGTGCCAAGCTGCATTTTCCTCCTGATCATTCTTCAAGGTCATTCTCAGGAGTGGAGAGCGCTTAGACCTGTGCCTGTGCCTGTTTTTGCTTCCATGTGATTCTCAGTCCACCTTGTGTCTCTGTGTTTGCAGGTGTCCAGTGTGAGGTGCAGCTGGTGGAGTCTGGGGGAGGCTTGGTGCAGCCTGGGGGGTCTCTAAGACTTACCTGTGCAGCCTCTGGATTCACCTTCAGTGACTATGAAATGGATTGGGTCCGCCAGGCTCCAGGGAAGGGGCTGGAGTGGCTTGGTGAAATTAATCCGGCTGGGAGTAGCACATCCTACGCCAACTCTGTGAAGGGCCGACTCACCATCTCCAGAGACAATGCCAAGAACATGCTGTATCTGCAAATGAACACCCTGAGAGCTGAGGACATGGCCGTGTATTACTGTGCAAGAGACACAGTGAGGAGTAGTCAGTGTGAGCCCAGACACAAATCTCCCTGAGGGAGGCAGCAGGGCTGAGCTGCAGGGGGCACTCAGGCCACCAGGGGGCGATAAGGACCAGCAAATCCAGGTCCCAGCTCAGAAGCTGTCCCTGGAGAGGTTGTGCAGGCTTCCTATTGGGGTCAATGTTTTCTTCCCTCCTGTTGTCCCTGGGGCAGCTCCTGCTTCCTTCTTTGTGTCTTTAATTAGATTCTCTGCCCACAAAAAAGTAGGAAGTGGCTGTGTTTTCTGATCTGGTTGACTTCTCATCTGTGCCCTTCCTGTCCATGTCCCTGATGGTCTACTCTCTGGGTTGACAAGGAAAGCATTGTAGGGATGCCCATCCCCCCTACTGAGAGCGATGTCCCCCAGCCTCCAACACAGTGCTGAGCTGGGAAAGCACAGTCCAAGCCCTTAAGGTGATTAGCCCCTTGCGCTGTCCTGTGAGGAGGTCACTGTTCAATTCCCAGTGTGGGCACATAACTGGGTTGTGGGCTCCATCCCCAGTAGGGGACGTGCGGGAGGCAGCTGATCAATTATTCTCTCTCATTATTGATGTTTCTCTCTCTCTCTCTCTCTCTCTCTCTCTCTCTCTCTCTCTCTCTCCCTCCCTCTCCATTCCTCTCTGAAATCAATAAAAATATTTTTATTTTAAAAAGGATCAATAAAAACATTAAATGTCTCATGAAAAACTATCATTACCAGAGGACAAAGGAATGAGGACTTTAAAATGCTGAAGGAAAATTGAAAAGATATCAAGGTAGAATTCTAAACTAACTGAAATATATTTCAAAACTGGCCCGGGCTTTTTGGCTCAGTGGATTCAGCGTTGGTCTGAAGCCAGAAGGGTCCTGGGTTTGATTCTGGTCAAGAGCATGTACCTCAGTTGCAGGCTCCTCCCTGGCCAGAGCCCTGGTCTGGGCATGTACAGGAGGCAACCAATCCATGTGTTTCTCTGACATTGATTTTTCTCTCTGTCTTTGCCTCTCTCTTTCACTCTCTCTAAAAATCAATGGAAAAATATCTTCAGGTGAGAATGAAAAACAAACAAACAAGCAAATGAAACAAAAGGGACTGAAGCCCAGCTGGTGTTGTTCAGTGGTTGAGCTACTAACCTATGATTCCATTCCTGGCCAGGGCACATGCCCAGATTTCAGTCTTGATCCCCAGTAGGGGGTGTGTAGGAGGCAGCCAATCAATGATTTCCTCTCATCATTGATGTTTCTCTCTCCTTCTTCCTCTCCTTTCCTGTCAATAAAAACATATTTAAATAAATAAATAAATGAAATGGTTGCTGATTTGATTCTCAGTCCTTGCACATACAGGAGGAAACTGATCAATATTTCTCTCACATATCAATATCTCTCTCTCTCACTCCCTGTCCCCTATTTTCACTCTAATAATCCGTGAACATATTCTCAGGTGAGGATACAGAAAGAAAATTTATATCTATGTCATCTGTCTATACCAGGGGTCCTCAAACTACGGCCCCCAGGCCACATGCAAATACAAATATTGTATTTGTTCCCGTTTTGTTTTTTTACTTCAAAATAAGATATGTGCAGTGTGCATAAGAATTTGTTCATAGTTTTTTTAAACTATAGTCCAGCCCTCCAATGGTCTGAGGGACAGTGAACTGGCCCCCTGTTTAAAAAGTTTGAGGACCCCTGATCTATACCATGGGAGCAGAGGAACATTGATTTTATCCCTAAGGAGTCACTGATTTTTCCCACATCCTACTTCCTGACCACCTCCTGCAGCACATCTCCTGCTGTGGAAGAAGAGGTCCCTGGGCACAGTGACCAGGACCCCAAGGAGGGCCTGGTTCTCTGAGGGCACAGTCAGCACCTCCTTCCAGGAGAAGCCAAGAGACCAGGACCTCCCCTCACCTCTTGCCCTTTGTATGTGCAGACACCTCCCATATGCAAATGCCCACACGGCCACCAGACACACACACAGTGGGAGTCCACTTAAATTCAGGGCCTCCTCACCTTGGAGAATACTTTCTGGGGGAAGAGGACCTCACCTGCAAGAGCATGAATCCCATGTGGCTCTTCCTCTTCCTGCTGTCAGCTCCCAGATGTGACTGAGCAAAGGGCTTAGATGTGAGGAGATGGGGACCCTGAATCTGAGCCCAGGACTCACTGTGTTCTCTCTCTCCCAGGTGTCCTGTCCCAGGTGCAGCTGCAGGAGTCAGACCCAGCACCGGTGATGCCCTCACAGACACTCTCCGTCACCTGAGCTTTCTCTGGATTCTCCATCACAAGTGGTTCCTGCTGGAGCTGGTTCCACCAGCCCCCGGGGAAGGGGCTGGAGTGGATGGGGAACATATGTTATGATGGAAATACTTGCTACAGCCCCTCCCTCAGGAGCCAAACCTCCATCTCCAGAGACACATCCAAGAACCAGTTCTCCCTGCAGCTGAGCTCTGTGACCACTGAGGACATGGCTGTGTATTACTGTGTGAGACACAGTGAGGGGAAGTCAGTGTGAGACCAGACACAAACCTCCCTGAGGGAGACAGCAGGGCTGGGCTGCACGGGGAGCTCAGGATATCAGTGGGTGCTCAGGACCCACAGCACAGAGAGCAGCCCCAGAAGGGGCAGAGAAAGGTGGGAAGGAAGGGCTTTCCTGTTGGGCACAGGGATTTCCACTCAAGCTCCCAGCTGCATCCAGGATGGTTCTTGCTCTTTTTCTGTGGCTCTATTTTCTCTAATTCTCACTGCAGACACCAGAGGAGGAGGTCACACTGCTGTTAGCAGATGACATATGGGCAGTGACTGGGGACTCTCCTTACCATGTTCCTGTATTTTCTGCTTTTTTTCTGGGCACAGACCCTGGGTCTGTGGTTGGAAACTTTCCCGCCAAGAGAGACCCCAGCTCAGCCCAGGCAGCTGAGTGCTGAGCACAGGGTCTGACCCACATGCCCACCTGTCTCCGTTGTGGCCCTTCCTACTGACAAGCCAACAGCAAATAAAATGTGTGCACATCCCACAGACAGTGGAAGCTGGATGAAACCCATCTGAATGGTGCAAAGGGCCCTTTAGAGCTGCTCCCTGGTCATCTCACCAGTACAGGTGCCAGGCTTTTGCTGTTTCTGGTACCACAGAAGCAGGAAATGAGCTCAGCTCTCTTCATAAAGGATTCACACCAGCACTGATGTGAGATGATACCAGAGTGCCTATCCCGTGTAGTGTAGTTTAATATGGAATTTTAACAAAGGTTCATTGGAAATCATCTCATTTCAACAAGCAGCTGACATGAGAAATCAAATATCTTAGTGAAAGAGACAGCTATACAGTTGTTCATTCTTTTTTTTTACTTAAAACCATGGGCTAAACTTTGACATTTCATAATGATGGCCTTGAATACTTTGGAGAATAATCATGTGAGGCCTCAAAAGGGATAATAACCCAGGTTGAGGCTGCTTGTTGGGCATATTGATCTATCACAGCATTTTCCCAGCCTCCATGTTATAGGTGCTGTAGTGGCTCCACCTTCACCTCATTCACATGTGCAGGATGGAGGAGAGCTCCTACACTTCCCACCTTGCTCCTTTGATGGGTTTCCAGGAGCGATGATATCCCACATTGTCTGCACAGCACCCCTAAGTCATGCACTGCTACACAGACCTCTGTGTGTCTTCCCTGGTCCCCTCCTGACTGAGAGCTCTGGTGACTGCAGAACCTCCTGCCAGGTGGGTGAGTTTACATCAGATAGAGGAACTGTTTCTGGAGGAAACTTACTTTATTTAGCAAGTGCTGGTTCCAGCCTCCAGTTATAATACTGCTGTGTGATCCCTCAGGTACTATTTGGTCAAGGCTCTCCCTGAGAGTCTCTAATAAACTGAAGGTGTGCACTGAGTCATTCCTGATGGAAGTAAAACAATTACCTCCCATTCTTGGAATTCAGCCATGACATCTGTCTCTCTGGGATACAGAACACAGTATGTGGCCTCACCTGGAAGCTGGAACTTGAGTTACTTTTCATGAGCAGTTTCCCAGCAGTGCTGCCCTCTGGTACCAGAACCTGTTCTAGCTCCTGTGGCTTCCACAGCCAATCCTCATGGACAGTTGAGGCTCAGCATTTTCTGGGGAGTTCTTCATAAAATCAACCAAAATAAGACCCATTAAAGTAAATACTGTTAAATTAGACTTGGTTAAAAATAAAGACTTTGTCCCGCCAAAGATTCCATTGAGCAAATGAAAACTCACAAAAAACATAAGGAATATAGTTCCAAATCATATGTCTGTATTGAGAATGTATATATTACACATTAAGAATGTTATTTGTTATGTAGGAGAGCCCAGTGCCCTCTGACCACAGTGACCTCCCAGGGGAAGGTCAGAGGGAGGCTGGGAGTGAGGGATTCCTCTCAGAGTTGAAATTTCCTTTCTTGTGATAAATTCTATGTAAGAAATTCTCTTCACTCACCTCTCTTTGTACCTCAACATCACTGCTAACACTAGACTGAGAAAACAGGTCAATCTCCTTCCAACATATGAATAAACCTGAGTTGTACACATTCATGATCATTGCTTTTATTGCAAATCTTTTCTCCACTTAAAGCCATGACTTTTTCTGATGTATCTACTTGGGGTCTCTGCAATGGGCTTGCATAAATGGATAGCTTGCACAAGAAGCTGTAGACACAGTCACAAAATTTCCCAACATCAAGAATAGCAACTGTCTAATCTGTCAATGCTTGAGAGATGGTTTCTCAGATCAAAGTAACATCATAAATTAGGATATACTAAAATATTGAGAATGGCTGTCCCTTATGTTTATTTTTTGCACAACAGTAGGGATCCTATATAATAAAGAGCTAATATGCCAATGGTCATCACACCCTCATGCTATCATGCCCTAATGGCTCAGACACTCAACACTGGGGAGAGAGGAATGAGGACAAGCCTGACACAAATGAGCTCATGAGAGAGGAATGGGGACCAGCCAGGCTGCAGCCCAGGAAAGGGACAATCCACACACCCCATGGTCCCCATGGTCCCGGGCACCAGTGGCTGCGTCTGTGGCCCGGGAGAGGGACAAACCACTTGCCCTGTGGTCCCAGACGCCTGCAGCTGTGGTTCAAGCAAATACACCTGCCCATGGTCCCCTGCTGCTGTGGCTGGCTCGGGCAAAGCTGGCCTAGGTCCTGAATGCCTGTGGCTGACGAGAAGTAGGGAATCCTGGGTCCCGGGTGCAGGACAAGGCAGAGGTGGTTAGAGGCAATCAGGCCAGCAGGGGATCAGTTAGGAGCAATCAGGCAAGCAGGCTGAGGTGGTTATGGGCTGTCAGGCAGGCAGAGGGATTAAAGGCAATCAGGCAGACAGGCAGGCGAATGGTTAGGAGCCAGTGGTCCCTTATTGCGAGAGGCAGTCAGACATCCCCCAAGGGGTCCCAGATTGGAGAGGGTGCAGGCCAGGCTGAGGGACCCCCACCCTTGCACACAAATTTTGTGAACCAGGCCTCTAGTTATTTTTATAAAATTATATTTAAAAATTTGGAATGGGGATACAATAAGATTTTGAGATTCAGAAATGGACTGAACAAATGCTAATCCCTTTTACATCTGTTTGATAGATGCATGAAAAGTTAAATGTGTAAGGTACTTATCTAGTCTACCATTTCTTATGCTCAGAAACTTTAGAACATTTTTTGACCTGTGCTTCATGACCCAGGTGGTCCCCTGCTAGTTGAGGTCAAGGGAAGAGATGCCCCCACAGAGGACCCAGAATGACCAGAGAAGCCTGACCTCAGGCCCTACACTTATAGGGAAGGCTCCCCCCACATGCAAATTTCTGTTCAAGCTCCAGGGTAAATCCTCTCATGGTCTGTGCAGGCTCAAAGCTCTCTCCTCACTCAAGGCTGAGGACTCTGGGAAGGTAGAGCTGTGGTCTAGAAGAAGAGGCTGCTGGATCTTCTCCTGTGCCTGGTCACAGCCCCCCAAGGTGAGGGTCTCAGGGGTCAGACAGGGGTCATGGGATGGCTGTGACTGCACATGACTGACAGGACTGATGCTCCTTGTTCCCAGGTGTCCTATCCCAAGTGCAGCTGCAGGAGTTGGGCCCAGGCTCCTAACCATTTGCCTGCCTGTCTGCCTGAGAGGAATGGGGACCAGCCAGGCTTCAGCCCAGGAAAGGGACAATCCACACACCCCATGGTCCCCATGGTCCCGGGCACCAGTGGCTGTGCCTGTGGCCCGAGAGAGGGACAAACCACTTGCCTTGTGGTTCCAGTCGCCTGCAGCTGTGATGCCTCTGTAGGGGCATCTCTTCCCTTGACCTCAACCAGCATGTACGTCAGGGACAGGGGACCACCTGGATCATGAAGCACATTGGAATTAGGTCCAAAAATGTTCTATAGGGACTGGTGAAGCCAGCGCTGTCTCTGGATTCTCCTTAACGAGCTATGGTGTACACTGGACCCGCCAGGCTCCAGGAAAGGGACTGGAGTGGGTCGGGGCTGTATGGACTGTTGGAAGTACCGGCTATAACCCAACACTGAAATTCCACCTCACATGACCAGGGACACATCCAAGAGCCAAGTTTGCTTAACACTGAACAGCATGAGAGTTGAGGACACAGCGTGTTTTACTGTGCAAGAGACACAGTGAGGGGAAATCAGTGTGAGCCCAGACACAAACCTCCCTTAGAAAGGAGATTTAGGCTCCCGGGGGCGCTCAGGACACTAGGGGGCGCGCAAGACCAACAGATTCTGTGTTGTGGCCCCAGGAGCAGTTGCAGGTGGTGTTTATGGCTGTTTCCTCTGAGGGTCCTGGGCTTCCTCTCCATATAACAGTTTCTCCCAGATTCTCTCTAGACCTATGGTCCTGTGACTACCACTGATGGCTTTGTATTATAACAGTTTTATTAAATTAGTAGGGACTTTCCCACATGCACTGCAGGAGGCATTTTTCATTTGGAGGAAGAAAAATGCAGAGGGGTTGGTGAGCCTGGGGAAACCGTCAGCACACAATTAAACTCTGTGACAATGAAATGTGGAACTTTCGTGAACCTCCCTGCATTCCAGGAAGGCCAGCAAATCTGTTGGAGATGTCATCAGCCATAATGTTCCTTCAGATGACGCCTGAGTCTCCCAGCAATGACCTTGCTTTAGTGTCAACGCTGAGCCCAGCCGTGGTCTGGGAGTCATACACAGCTGTGTCTTCAGCCAAATCCATGGTGGATTTCAGGGAACATCAGCTTGGACCTGTTCCTTGTGCTCCTCGTGTTGGCGGGAAGGAGGGTGCATTCTCAGGACAACACACTTTATGAATTCTATACAAGATAACATGGTTTTATTTCATTTTCTTGGATGGCATCTACATAATAAAAGGCCTGTGGTCATGACGACATAATGGCAGATGACCAAACAACTGGTGTCCAGGAGGTGCTGGAACAACTCTCGGGCCCTCGGCCGCCCCCACCTCCCTGGGGCGCTGGCAGAGTTACTGGAGCATGTGAGGCACTGTGGGGTGCTGGCAGAGTCTTTAGAGCATCACAGGGCGCCGGTAGCGTCCATGGAGTAGCACGGAGTACCAGCAGAGTCCACAGAGTATGCAAGGCATCCGTGGGGTGGCGGACATGGCCCTGTTGGCAAGGTAGGCCTAGGGGACCTGACATACACACAATTTAATCATGCACTGGGCCTCTAGTATGGAAATAAATATGTGGTCTGCAAACAACTGCAATTTCCACACTGACCCAAATGCACTGTCCCT
This sequence comes from Myotis lucifugus, assembly GCF_000147115.1. NCBI lineage: Eukaryota > Metazoa > Chordata > Mammalia > Chiroptera > Vespertilionidae > Myotis > Myotis lucifugus. The sequence continues at coordinate 33,780 of NW_005871427.1, read as the reverse complement.
TAGTTCTGTGAGGTGTCCTGCTGGCTGAATGTAGCCTCTCACAGGAGGAATTGTTAAATGTGGTGAGAAGACTTGTTCCTTTTTCCATTGTTTTCTCTCCAGGCACAGAAATCTTCAGTGGATTAACTTTGTAAGATTCTTCTAAAAAAACCCTTCCTTCTTCAAAGTTGAAAGCAGACATGTGTTTGACTGCTGACTTGTAGGTAAGAACTGGTCCTGCCCACCACAGAGCCAATGGAGAGCAGCTGGTGCTCCCCTGTCAGTTCATGTTGCTCAGATCTACCTGTGGGATGCAGTACTAGGATGCCAGTTAGGCTGTCACTGCTCAGCTCCATGTATGTGCAAGTGCTGCCTACTCCCTGTGAAGTTCAACAGTTGTGTTTATCAGTCCTCTTATTTGTTGCTTCAATTAGAAATTTGCCCCTGACTTTGCAGATGGGTGTACATTTAAAAAAATAATTGAAGTAATAACTAAAGCCTCTTAGCAAAGGAAAGTGCATGCCACAGTATTCAAGGGGGAATTCTATCCAAATTTCAAAGAAAAAACAGTATCTTCTCAATCAGTTCTTCTCAAACACTTCCAAGAATTGCAAAAGAAGGTAAACTTCCAAACTCGTTTATTGCGTTGAGCACTACATTCATACCAAAGCAAAGTAAGTACACAAACAAAAATGACAGGTCATATCCCTGATGAACATAAATGCTAAAATCTTCAACAATCCTATATAAGTAACAAAATCCTAATATGTAAATCGACCAAATGGCAGAACGAATGGTCACTATGACACACACTGACCACCAGGGGGCAGACACTGGGATGAGGGACTGCCCCATCCATCCCCGCCCCCACCCAAGTGCAGGAATATCATGCACTGGGCCTCTAGTATAAGATAAAACTTAACAACATCTTGAAAAGATCATTTACCATCATCAAGTGGGATATTGTCCTAGAATGGAAGGAGAGTTCAACCTTTAAAAATCAGTAAACTGGATACACCCATCCACAGAATAAAGAAGAAAACTGTATTTTCATATAAAAAAATATAAAAGGACATTGAAATGTTAAAACACCTTTATGATAAAAATTCTCAATACATTTAGTATGGAAGTGGTGTACCCCCACATAATACATGCTGCATTTCAATAGAAAACTGGTAACATTATGCTAGATAGAAAAAACTTCAACACAATTCTTCTGACATCAGGACCAATGTCTGAAACTGGATCTACAACAGAGTCTAGAGAATAAACACCACAAGGAGGCTGTGCAGCTATTATACCCTCAGCACCAAATCCCCTAAAGGAATAGGACCCGGGATCTCTGTCTGTGTCTCTATAGTTCATGCTTCTGGTTCCCAGGGACAAACACAGACACTCCTCTCTCCCCCCAACACTTGGTCCACTGGCTCTAGGCTCACACTATGGTCTTAATTTATCCTCTGCTCACTTTATAGGGGAAATGGTGTCAGATGGAACTTCCTGTCTCTTGAGCATGAACCTCTTGCACTTGTACTTGTTTCCTAGATTGGAGAGTTAATTTCTCTTGGTTGTCATTACTGGTGACTGTCAAAGTCATCTCTAATTTCCAATCCTTCTTTTTTTTAATTTTATGACAATTATCTCTCTAGAATGTTTGCACAGGTCACTTAGAAAAGTTGGGTCCAGGAAAGCAGGCACAAGCCCAGATGTGGGGAATTATTTTAACATACATGCACCCTTGGACATGTCACACTCTGGGACGTTGTCATTGTATCAGATTCTAACTGAGAGCTCCCTATATCAGTGATGGTGAACCTTTTGAGCTCGGTGTGTCAGCATTTTGAAAAACTCTAACTTAACTCTGGTGGCATGCCACATATAGAAATGTGTTGATATTTGCAACCATAGTAAAACAAAGATTTATATTTTTGACATTTATTTTATATATTTAAATGCCATTTAACAAAGAAAAATCAACCAAATAAATGAGTTCTCGTGTCACCTCTGACACGTGTGTCATAGGTTCACCATCACTGCCCTATATAGTAGGAGGACATGCAAATAGGGCTCCCTATGCTCATAAAAAGGAGCCGAGACCTGACCCTGCAGCTCTGGGACAGGAGCCCAGCCCTGGATCCCCAGGTGTTCCCATTCCCTGATCAGGACTCAACACAGACCACTCACCATGGGGTTTGGGCTCAGCTGGGTTTTCCTTGTGGCTCTTTTAAGAGGTAATTTATGGAGAACAGGAGACACTGAGTATGTTAGTGGATGTGAGTGAGAGAAACAGTGGACGTTTCAGTGTTTTCTGACCAGGACATCTTTGTGTTTGCAGGTGTCCAGTGTGAGGTGCAGCTGGTGGAGTCTGGGGGAGGCTTGGTGCAGCCTGGGGGGTCTCTGATGCTCTCCTGTGCAGCCTCTGGATTCACCTTCAGTAGTTACCATATGAACTGGGTCCGCCAGGCTCCAGGAAAGGGGCTGGAGTGGGTGGCAATTATATGGAATGATGGAAGTCAGAAATACTATGCAGACTCTGTGAAAGGCCGCTTCACCATCTCCAGAGACAATGCCAAGAACACGCTGCATCTTCAAATGAACAGCCTGAGAGCCCAGGACTCGGCCATGCATTACTGTGCAAGAAACACAGTGAGGGGAAGTCAGTTTGAGCCCAGACACAAACCTCCCAGCAGCAGAAGCTGTGACCACCAGGGGAGCTCAGGGTCCCTGAACACAAGGACCATCCAGCAGTAGGTGCAGTTGGAGGTTTGGGTTGGTTTCCTGTGTGGTTTCATCTTCATGTCACAGTTCCCCTCATGGAACCTCTGGATTCCTGACTCTGCACTTACCTCTGATGTCTCTGAGTTAGAAAGTCTGTTGTAAACAGAGACAAGTTTCACACATGGACAAAAGGTAGAATCTTATTCAGAGAATCATGTGCCCAAATGATAATTAATGATCTAATATTCTGACCCAGGTCACCTAAATCTAACGCAGGCTCTGCTCACTCAACAGTGCAGCTCAGCCCCATACAGCTCAGATCCCAGCCAGCCAGCGCCAGGAGACCTGTGTGCTGGACAGCGGACACCAGAGGAGTGTGACTCCAAAGCTAGAGAAGAAGGACCCCGGCGGTGACGTTCATTCACTTGTCATCACTCTCAGAACACCAATAGCAGGTGATGCCATCAGGAGGAAGTAGAGGACCCATCGTACCTTGGAATGGATGTGCAGACTGACGATGTTCTCACACAGAGGGACCTTGAAAGGTTTATCACTTCATGGAGGTGTCTTTTGGGAGCAGGGCAGGCATTTCAACAAGTAAATCATAATGGAATCCCCCAGGTAAGGACACTCATTCAGAGATGTGACCACCAGGGGGCGCTCAGGACACACAGAGTTTGTTTTGCAGCCCCAGGAGTACTAGGAGGTGGTGTTTATGGCTGTTTCCTCTGAGGATTCTGGGTTTCCTTTCCACATAACAGTTTCTCCAAGAGTCTCTCTAGACCTATGCCTCTATGACTACCACTGATGGTTCTGTGTTTATTATATCAGTAGCTCCTGTCTCACATGCAGCACTGGTGAAGTTTCATGTTTGCAGGAAGAGAAATGCAGAGGGTGAGACTGCAGGGTGTCTTGGATGTAGGTGGATCTTACTCTCACCTCCTTCCAGAACCAACTGGAAATTACAACTAAGTTGGGGATCATTCACCAACTAAAGACTATTTGAAGAGGAGACATTTAACCAAGGAGCTGGGAGAAGGCATCTGAAGACTGGAAGGAAGGGGGGCACTGAAAAGGGATTGGCCCCTCTCCCCTGGTTGGCAGGCCAAGGTGATGGAGGGAAAGCTCAGCTTCAGAGGTTCCCCTGAGAGGTGTGAAGCCCAGACCAAGACTAGGATCCACCTGGAGTGCAAGAGAAGTGAATAGGCACCCACATAGCACCCAGCTGTGAAATGCGGGGAGGTTTCTGTGTGCCAAGTAGTGGCAGAGTCAGCTGGAGACAAAGCCACCACTTTAAAGGGCCAACAAGTAATATGTGTGTTAGCAACCGCTCATGCTGTGTTCTAAGGGAAGGAGGGCGGTCAGACTTCAGCTGCCTGAGGAGAGTCAGGATGGGTGGCTTTGTGGAGGGACATGGAAAAAAGCCACAAGGACCCTGTACTGTACCCTCCTCCACTCCTCAGCAGCCATCTTTCTTGGGAGGAGCAATTCCCATTCAATGGGCATCAGCCTGGAGAAAACAATCCCCCCACCTCTGGAACCCTGTCACCCCACCCTGTATCTTAGGCCCTGCTGAGAAGTCATGGGCAAAGGTCTGGATGTAAATTTCTGGGCATCTCAGGAGGTGTTAGAAACTGGCTTTGGTGAAGGCATTAACCCACTTTCCCATTAAACTTAATGTTGCCTGCTCTTCACAGGAGATCTAGTAGAAATGCTCTCTAGTCTTCTGACAGCCTCAAACTCTGATATCTGCAGGCCCCACCCATCTGACCACCAGGGGTCCAAATGTACCAAGTTCAGGGTAAAATCAGGGACAGACTCAGACAGGTGGCTCTGGAGCAGGGGAACGCACCCACCATCTTCCAGGAAGTCTAATTGGCTCATCCTCCTCAGGGGAGATCCTAGAGCCCTTTCCTCCGGTTTCCTCCAAAGGCTCTTTCAGAGACTGAGCCTTTCCAGTGACTGAGGTTAATAGCCAGCCGGCAGGCAGAGGAGGATTCAGGGGTGTCTCAGCACATTTGCTGACCTGACTCTGAGTTCTGTGGTGGGGGACACCAGCCTTGCAGCTTGTTTCTTCATGTGTACAGCCAAGCCCAGCAGGGGTAGCCACAAACTGTGGGTCAGTTGTATCTTCAAACTTTTTGCCAAGCACTAGGCATAAACAGCACCTAAGATTTCCCTTCACTAGAGAACCTTTCAAGACACCCTAAACCAACGCACCCACTGGCCATCTTCACACAACATTGAAGCAGCATCCAACAAGCTTCACACACAGCATATCCAAAGGAGATTGCAGCAGGCACTGTGTCCTCTGCTGATGCGAACCCCAATTTTTCCTGTTTCTTCTTTTCATTATATTATGGTTTCTACATTTTCCTTCTGTCTTCTATATTAATTTTTTCTCTTTCCTTTTATTTTCTATTTTTATATGTTCCCATTTAAATTTCTTATTCCTCATTTTTCCCTTTCATATTGTTTACTTTTCTGTTTTCTTCTTATACTCCTTTCTTTTCTTATTCTTTTAAAATTTATCTTTACGTGTTATTTTTAGTTGTTTTTCTTGGTGGTGATGTTTTTTTGTTCTGTATTGTATTGTATTGTATTGTACTGTATTGTCAGCACCTGTATATTGATTCCATGGTGTGGTCTGGTTTCATCCTCACAGTCAGCCAGTTTGAAGGTCTATACCAGCCATGAATGGGCCAACAGAAATCAACACCCAATTACAACATGAGGGTTTATATAATCCACAATAGGGACATTCCAGAACATCCCGCTCAAGACATCAAGGAGACTGAACAAATGGGGCTCATAGGAAACCTACTACATAAGGCTTCCCACAAAGGCTGGGAGTCATAGCAGTTCTATCTAAAACATAGAAAGAAACACAAAGAGACAGCCATATTGGGGAGACAAGAAACAGGCCCCAGAACAAACAAGAGGAATCTCCAGAAAATGAACTAAATCAACTGGAGGCAAGCAATTTGTTCTAATTAATGGTAATAAGGATGCTCAATGAACTTAGTGGGAACAACAATGGCATGAAAAATTACACAGGGACTCTGAATAAGAACCAGTTGGAAATGAAGAACACCATATCTGCCATCAAGAATACACTGGAGTCCTAGCTGGTTTGGTTCAGCGGATAGAGCATTGGCCTGCAGACTGAAGGGTTCCAGGTTCGATTCCGGTCAAGGGCATGTACCTGGGTTGTGGGCACATCCCCAGTAGGGGGGGGTGCAAGAGGCAGCTCAATCAATGTTTCTCTCTCATCAATGTTTCTAAATCTCTATCCCTCTTCCTCTCCTTTCCTCTCTATATAAAAAAAATCAATAAAATATATTTTAAAAAATAAAAAAAGAGTACACTGGAAGGAATTAAAAGTAGGTTGGATGAAGCAGGAGATCAAATCAGTGATTTGGCAGAAAAAAGTAGGTAGAAATGGACAATCAGAGAAGAAAACAATAATGAAAAAGATTGAGGATAGTTTTATGAAAATTTGGGACAATATGGAATAAAACAACATCTGAATCATAGCAGAATTAGAATTAGGAGACAAGGTGAAAGTGATCAAGAACCTCTTTCATGAAATAATGATTGAAACTTTCCCTAAACTGGTAAAGGAAAAAGACACACAAGTACAAAAAGCACAGAGAGTCCCAAATAAGATAAACCCAAAGAGGACAACAACAAGACACATCATCATTTAAATGACAAATATTAAAGACAAGAGAATTTTAAAAGTAACGAGAGAGAGGTAGTTATTTACCTACAAGGCAAATCCCATAAGACTGTCAGCTAATTTCTCAACAGAAACATTTCAGGCCAGAAGGGAAGAAATATTCAAAGTGATGAAAAGCAAGAACCTACAACCAAGACTGCTTTTCCTAGCAAGGTTTTTGAATTGAAGGAGAAATAAAGAGTTTCCCAGACAAAAAAAAAGCTAAAGGAGTTTGTTACCATCAAACCAGTACTAAAAGTAACGTTAAAGGCTCTGTAAGAAGAAAGAGGTAGAGGAGGAGGAAGAGGAAAAGAAAACATAAATGCAGAGGTAAAATCATAAAATGGCAATCAATATGTATCAATCAATAATCACATTAAAAGTAAGTGGCTTAAATGCTATAAACAAAAGACATAGGGTAGTTGATTAGATAAGAAAGCAAGACTCACATATATGCTGTCCACAACTGACATACTCCAGAATGAAAGATACACACAGAGAAAAGTAAAGGGATGAAAAAATAAATTTCATGCAAATGGAAATGAAAACACCTGGGATAGCAATGCTTATATCTGACACAATAGACTTTGAAACAAAGACTATAGTAAGAGACAAAGACACTACATAATAATAAAAGAAGCAATCCAACAAGACAATATAACTCTGGTAAACATTTATAAACACAACCATGGAGTACTTAAATAGATAAAGGAAATCTTGAGCCCAGCCAGTAGTGTCGTTCAGTGGTTGAGCACTGACCTATGAACCAGGAGGTCACAACTGGTTTGGCACTCAGGGCACCAGCCCAGTTTTCAGGCTCTATCCCCATCAGTGGATATGTAGGAGGCAGACAATTAATGATTCTCTCTCATCATTGAAGTTTCTATCTCTCTCTCCCTCTCCCTTCCTCTCTGAAATGAATAAAAATACATTTAAAAAAACAAATCTTGACAAAATAAAATAAACAAATCTTGAAAGACATAAAAGGAGGGATTGACAGTAATCATAGATTTTAGGGGAATTTAACACCTCATTGACATCAATGGATAGATTTTCCGGACAGAAAATCAACAAGAAAACAGATCTCCAATGACATACTAATGCAGATGGGTTTAATTGAAATCTTCAGAGCATTCCACCCCAATGCAGCAGATATTTATTCTTTCCAAACACAAATGAAATGTTTTCTAGGATAGACCACATGTTAGTACACAAAACAAATCTCAATAAGGTTAAGAAGATTTAAATGATATCAAGCATCTTCCCTGACTATAATGGTATGAAATTAGAAGGAAAAAAATTGAGAAACACATAATGTCATTGAGGCTAAGGAACATGATACTGAACAATGAATGGGTTATACATGAAATCAAGGAAGAAATCATAAGTTACCTTAAAACAAATGAAAAGGAGAGCACAACAACCCCAATCTATGGGACACAGCACAAGCAGTTATAAGAAAGAAATATGAACCATCAAGAGACAGGAACAAAGATAAACAATCTAACTCTACACCTGAAGGAACTGGGATGAGAAACCTAGAGAGAGTACAAGGAAGGAAATAATAAAGATCATAGAAGAAACAAATAAAACACAGTCTAAAAAAATTAATGAATCCAAGAGCTGGTTCTTTCAAAGAGAGACTAGATTGAAAAACTTAAACAGACTTATCAAGAAATAAAGACAGATGACACAAATAAATAAAATAAAAATGAAAGGGGAGTAACAACTAACACCATAGAAATAGAAAGGGTTATAATAAACTATTATGAACAACCATATACCAACATATTGGATGATACCGGCAAAAATACTAAATCCCTGGAAACATATGCTTTCAAAACTGAATCAGGAACAATCAGAAAATCTAAATAGACCAAATTAATCTAATTGAATCAAAGCAGGAATCAAAAAATTCCCAGAAAACAGAAGTCCTGAAGAAGATGACTCCACAGGTGAATTTCACCAGATATTTAAAGAGAACTAACACCTATCTTTCTCAAAATATTTCCAAAATTCAAGAAGAGGGAAAACTCCCAAGCTGCCTTCCACTGTCCACATTCTCCCTAGATCTGTGTGAGACCCTGAGCTCCATCATCAGAACCCTGCTGACTCTCACTAGCTCCTCCCACAGCCTCAAGTACAGAGCAGACCCTGTGAAACCCACCTGCCCCCCTTCATCCACTAGCACCCCTCTCACACGTCCATCACCTGTGGTCACCCCAGGATGGGTCACAGAAGAGACCTGAAGCTGAGCCAGAACATGGTGACAGAGGTCCCAAGGGCCACATGTAAACATGAATGTTTCCAATAACAACATTTTCCTGACTCAAACTTAATTATTCCTAAATAATAACCCACATCTTCCCCTAACCACACCTGGTCATGACAGAAATTCTTCAATATCCCAATGTATGAAACTGTATTTACAACAGAGTCTAGAGAATAAACACCACAAAGGAGGCAGTGCAGCTTCTACACGTCCAGCACCAAACTCCCCTGAAGAAATAGGACCCAGGAGCTCTGTCTGTGTCTCTATAGTTCAGCAGTTCTCAACCTGTGGGTCGCGATCCCTTTGGGGGTCAAACGACCTTTTCACAGGGGTCACCTAAGACTATCGGAAAACACATATTTTTGATGGTCTTAGGAACCGAGACACAGCTCCTCTAACCGTCTCTAGGTGGGTTCGCCCACATGCAGATACAACCACATATGTACCCAACGTGATGACATCATCACGCCAACCCCATCACATACACCCCGTACAAATACAGGTGTATATGACAGGGTTGGCACCATAATGTACTTATGCAGACCAGTCACACATGTGTATAGAGCAGCTACTGTGTAGAAAGCAGCTGCTGTGTTGAAAGCAGCTACTCTGTTAAAAGCAGCTACTGTGTTGAAAGTAGCAGTATTGGAGGCAAAACGACACTTCGTGAATTATAATTACTGGATAAATGTAAAATTATGTACTGTAAAATCATCAACTACTGCAAAAAAAAATATCTGTACCATGGAAACTTAATCTGGATGCTGATTGGTCTTTTTATATCCAACTGTGGTTGATGTGAATACTGCTCCCTTGTGATAGTAACAGGCATGAAAAAAAAAACACAGAAAAACCACACTGAGAATGTTCCTAACAACATAGGAAACTTTAATGAACTGTATTGACTGAACTATGCCATGGATCATCTTTTGTATTATTAAAGCTATTGTTATATATTATTTTCATTAGCAAACCATCCCATGACAATGGATCGTGTAGAGAAGAACATTAAGAAATGAAAATATAGTGAGGATTTTTTACAGTATGGTTTTACCTCAATAATTACAGCAGGAATTGAGAAACTGCAATGTGTTATTTGTTGTGAAGTTCTATCAGCCGAATCTATGAAGCCAAACAAACTAAAACGTCATTCTGATAGCAAGCATCGGAGCTTTGCGGGCAAGGATACTAACTACTTTAGAAGCAAAGCTGATGGGATCAAGAAAGCCAGACTTGACACTGGTGGCAACTACCACAGACAAAACATAGAAGCCTGTTGGGGTCCAACCCCAGCAGGTCCAGGTGTTCCCAAAGGTGTGGACAGAGTCGGCGAAGAAAGAATGACACAGAGACATCATTCAGTTGACCAGCAGCCTAGCCAGGTTCTAGCCAGGTTCTAGCCAGTTTCTCCAGCCAGGTTCTGTCTTTATTGTCCTGTTACAACGGTATTTATACCAGTTGATTTTAATCCTATCCATTCTATTCAAAAGGTTAGGGCATTTGTTAATCTAGTTCTGTTGAGTTTAATCCTGTCTAGGTTAATCTCTGTGTTCCATTATAAGGGCTATTCCAAGGTCGCTGCTCTACTGATAAGCTACAAGGAAGTGACTGAAGGAGATTATCCTACCCAGTAAAGGTTATGTCCTCCCAACCTAGCTGCTTGCCTTCCGTGGGATTGCCCTGTGTCAGTGGGTCTCCAGGGGTATAGGCTTTATTGCTTTCCCTGGTGGACAGACCCCTGGGGATGTGGGCCCAACAAGTCCCAAATTTATTGCCAACAGTCTTAGTCCAAGTTCTTCATAAGTAGTACATGGTATTTCTGTAACACTAGGGGGTTTCACTGATTTATTCTCTTCCTTAGTCCTGTTAATCCCTAACTCCAGGGAAAAAATCCTCACCTGGGGAAACAACCTTTCTTGGGGAGGTGGTCTTGTTTAAGACACATAGCGCTAAGAGGGGGAGCAAACATATTAAGAAAAATATGCCATATACACCAGGTCCCTTGAAACATATGCTGTGCAGATGTTTCTTCCCTGTAGTGACTGTGTCAAGCAGCAAGAATGGACCAGCTTCTGGTAGCAGCCATTGAAGCTTCATATTTGGTGGCACTCAGAATCACCAGAGCTATGAAACCTCACACCATTGCTGAGGATTTACTGTTGCCAGCGGCCAAAGACATGTCTTTGAATAGATTACATGTCTGCTGATATTCTTGATCAGGTAATCCAGGAAATTAAATCTGCTCCACTTCCAATATTTACTATCCAGCTTGATGAATCTACAGACGTTGCAAACTGTTCACAGTTACTGGTTTACGTGAGGTATATTAATGATGACGACTTTAAAGGTGAGTTTCTTTTTTGCAAACCTCTTGAAACGACAACTACTGCATGTGAAGTATTTGACACAGTTGGTTCATTTCTGAAAGAGCATAAGATCTCTTGGGAAAAGGTTTGTGGTGTTTGCACAGATGGTGCTCCAGCTCTGCTAGGATGTCGATCTGGATTTCAACGTTTTGTACTGAATGAGTCACCAAAAGTCATCAGAACTCACTGTATGATTCATTGGCAAATATTAGCAATGAAGACACAGCCACAAGAGTTACATGAAGTGATGAAAAGTGTCATAACTTGTGTCAATTTTGTAAAGGCGAGCACTTAAACAATCAACTGTTTTCGCAACTGTGCAACAAGTTGGATGCACCAAACAATGCTCTGCTATTTCACACTGAAGTGAGATGGTTGTCAAGAGGAAAATTTTTAAAACGTGTTTTTGAGCTTTGTGATGAACTCAAAACCTTTTTTTAATCAGAAAGCAAGATCGTAGTTCGAAGCACTTTTCGGTGATAAAAGTGAACTGCAAAAAATAGCTTACTTGGTTGACATCTTTGCCACCTTGAATGAGTTAAATTTATCCCTGCAAGTACCAAATGCAACATGCCTCGATTTGTCTGAAAAGATCCGATCATTCCAAATGAAACTTCAGCTTTGGCAAAAAAAATTGGATGAAATTAAAATTTACATGTTGCCTACCTTATCTGCTTTCTTTGAAGAACATGATATCGAACCAGACAAAAGGATTAGGATGATAATTCCTGTGAAAGAACACTTGCACAAGCTTGCAGACGAAATTTCATTGTACTTTCCAAATCTACCTGACACCCCCATTTGCACTTGCCAGAAGCCCATCACAGAGAAACTGTATTAAAGGGGCGTGGCCCTAGGAAGGTTGAGAACCACTACAGTTCATGCTTCTGCTTCCCAGGGACTCACATAGACGCTTCTCTCTCCCCCAACACTTGGTCCACTGGCTGGAGGCTCACACTCTGGTCTTAGTTTATCCTGTGATCACTCTGTAGGGGAAATGGTGTCAGATAGAATTTCCTGTATCCTAAACATGAACCTCTAGCACTTTTACATTTTTACTCAGGTTGTGAGGGTTGATATCTGTTAGTTGTCATTACTGGTGACTGTCAAAGGCATTTCTCAGTTTAAACTTTTCTTTTTTCTTTTTGTGAGAATTTTCTGTCTCCTGGAGCAGTGGGATTCAGTGGGCAGGGCTCAGGCCCTGATATGGGGAGTGATTCTTAACAGACATTCACCCTTGGACATTTCACACTCTTGAATAATATCCTTTATGTCAGGGTCCAACCCAAAAGCTCCCTATATAGCAGGAGGACATGGAAATAGGGCTCCCTCTGCTCATAAAAACTAGCTCAGCCCTGACCCTGCAGCTCTGAGACAGAAGACTTGCCCCAGGATCCCCAGGTGTTCCCATTCCCTGATCAGGACTGAACACAGACCACTCACCATGGGGTTTGGGCTTAGCTGGGTTTTCCTTGTGGCTCTTTTAAGAGGTAATTTATGGCCCTAGCTGGCTTGGTTCAGTGGATAGAGCATCATCCTGCAGACTGAAGGGTCCCAGGTTCAATTCCTGCCAACGGCACATGCCTCAGTTTCGTGCTCAATCTCCAGTGGGTTGTGTGCAGGAGGCAGCTGATCAATGATTCTCTCTCATCATTGATATTTCTATCTCTCTCTCCTTCTCCCTTTCTCTCTGAAACCAATAAAGAAATATATTTTTTAAAAAGAGAGGTAATTTATGGAGAACAAGAGACACTGAGTAGGTGAGTGGACATGAGTGAGAAAAAGTGTGGAATTATGAGCGTTATCCTGACCAGGATGTCTTTGTGTTTGCAGGTGTCCAGTGTGAGGTGCAGTTGGTGGAGTGTGGGGGAGGCTTGGTGCAGCCTGGGGGGTCTCTGAGACTCTCCTGTGCAGCCTCTGGATTCAGCTATGACATGAACTGGGTTAGCCAGACTACAGGAAAGGGGATGGAGTGGGTGGCAGTTATATGGTATGATGGAAGTCAGAAATACTACGCTGACTGTGAAGGGATGATTCACTATCTCCAGAGACAATGCCAAGAACACACTGTATCTGCAATTGAACAGTGTGAGAGCAGAGGACACTGCTGTGTATTACTGTGTGAGAGACAGTGAGGGGAAGGCAGTGGGGGCTCAAACAAAAACCTCCCAAGAGTGGAGGCTGTGACCAGCTGGTGGCCTTGGGACCCACCGATTTTATTTGCTGCCCCAGGAGCAGTTGGTGGAGGTGTTTATGGCTGTTTCCTCTGAGGGTTCTGGGTTTCTTCTCCATATAACAGTTTATCCAAGAGTATCTCTAGATGCCGCGGTTCTCAACCTGTGGGTCGCAACCATCAGAAAACACATATAGCATATCAGGTATTTACATTACGATTCATAACAGTAGCAAAATTACAGTTATGAAGTAGCAATGAAAATAATTTTATGGTTGGGGATCACCACAACATGAGGAACTGTATTAAATGGTCGCGGCATTAGGAAGGTTGAGAACTACTGCTAGACCTATGCCTCTGTGACTACCACTGATGGCTCTGTGTTTTAACAGTTTTATTATATTAGTAGGTACAGTCTCAGATGCAGCTCAGGTGAAGTTTCATGTTTGTAGGAAAGGAAATGCAGAGGGTGAGGGTTCAAGATGGCTTGGATGTAGATGGATCTTACTCTCACCTCCTTCCAGAATCAACTGGAAATTACACTAAATTGGGTGTCATTCACCCTTAATTACCAACTAAAGACTATATAGAGAGAAGACAATTAACCATGGAGCTGGGAGAAGGCACCTTGAGACTGGAAGGAAGGGGGCCATTTGAAATTGGCTGGCCATTCTTCCCTGGTTGGCAGGCCATGTGATGGACGGATAGCTCAGCTGCAGTGGTTCCCCTGAGAGGTGTGAAGCCCAGACCCAGACCAGGCCCTGCCTGGAGAGCCAGAGAAGTGAATGGGCACCCACATAGCACCCAGGGGTGAAATGCAGGGAGGTTCTGTCTGCCAACGAGAGGCAGAGCCCGCTGGAGACAAGGCCACGACTTAAAGGGCCAATGAGCAAAATGTGTGTCAGCAACCACTCATGCTGTGCTCCAAGAAAGGAGGGTGGTCAGATGGCAATTGCCTGAGGAGAGTCAGGATGGGTGGCTTTGGGGAGGGAGGTGGGGGAAGAGGTGCCAGGACCCTGTACTGGGCCCATCTGCATTCCTCAGCAGCCATCGTTCTTGGGAGGAGCTATCCCCACCCCTTAGCATCAGCCTGGGGAAGCAATCCCCCACCTCTGGAACCCTGTCACCCCACCCTGCATCCTAGGCTCTGCTGAGGAGTCAGGGGCATAAGCCTGGGCGTAGATGCCTGGGCATCTCAGGAGGTACAGAGATTGGCTTTGGTGAGGACATTGACCCACTTTCCCATTAACCTACCTGGCACCTGCTCCTCACAGGAGATCTGATAAAAACACTCTCCCAGTTTCTAGGAGACCCCATCTCTGATCTCCCCAGGCCCTACCCACCTGACCAGTAGGGGTTCCAAGGTACCAAGTACAGGAAAAAAATCAGGACAGATGCAGACAGTTGGCTCTGGAGCAGGGGAACACACCTACCATGTTCCCTGAAGTCTGATCAGCATCATCTCCCCCTTAAGGGAGATCCTAGTGCTCCATCCCCTGATTCCTCCGGAGGGTCTTTCAGACACTGAGCCTTACAAGTGACTGTGGTTAACAGCCAGCCAGCAGCTGGAGGCAGGTAGGGGCGGACCCAGGGGTGGCTTGGGACATTTGCTGACCTGCCCCTGGGTCTCATGGTGGTAAACACCAGGCTTCGAGCTCAGCTTGGTCCTTCCTGTGCACAGCCAAGACCATCAGAGGCACCAAAAACTGGGTTACTTATATCTTCAAACTGGTTGCCAAGGGCTAGGCATAGACAGCAGGTAAGATGGGCCTGCCCCAGAGAACCTCCCAGGAGGCCCTAAGCCAGCACACCCACTGGCCATCTTCCCACAACATTGGAGCAGCATCCAACAAGCTTCGCACACAGCATTTCCAAAGGGAGATCGCAGCAGGCACTACATACTCTGCTGAGGAGAACCTCCATTTTTCTTGTGTTACTTTCATTATATTTTCTTTTCTATTTTTCCTTGTCTCTTATATTTCACTTTGTGTTCCTTAATTGTATTTTTCTTTTTTCCCCCATTTTAATCCCTTTTTCCGTCTTTTTTTCTTTCCTTTCATATATATTTTTTTTTACTTTTCTTTTTACTTCTTATACTTTTTCCTTTATTCTTTTTGTTTCTCTTGTGATTTTCTTTGTTTTTGTGGTGGTGTGTTTTTTTTTTTTTTTGGTTTATTTGTTTTGTTTTTTATTGCATTGTTTACTGTTGTCAACACCTGTACATCAGATTCCATGATGTGGTCTGGTTTCAGCCTCACAGTCAGCCAGTCTGAAGGTCAATACCAGCCATGAACGGGCCAACAGAAATCAAGACCCAATTACAACAAGAGAGCCCACATAACACACATGGGCACATTCCAGAGCATCCAGCTCCATACATGAAGGGGACTGTAGCAGTGTAGTTCACAGGACACCTGCTACATAAGGATTCCCCACAAAAACTTGGAGTAATAGAAGTTCCATCTAATACATGGAAAGAAACACAAAGAGAGAAACATATTGGGGAGACAAGGAAATAGGTCTCAGAAAAAAAACAATGTAAATCTCTAGAAAATGAATGAAATTAAATGGAGGTAAGCAACTTATCAAATATAGAGTTCTAAGTATGATTATAAGGATGCCCAATGAACTTAGTAGGGACTATAATGGCATGAAAAATTACATAGAAACTATGAATAAGACCCCTTCAGAATGAAGAATACCATATCTGCCATCAAGAATACACTGGAAGGTATAAAAGTTAGATTGGATGAGGCAGGGGATCAATTCAGTGATTTGGAAGTAAAAGTAGGGAAAATTGCACAATTTGATAAGAAATAAAAATAATTTAAAATAATGAGGATAGTTTTAGGGAAGTTTGTGGCAATATGGAATGAAACAAAATCCCCATGATAGCAGTATCAGAAGGAGAAGACACAAAGCAAGTGACTGAGACCCTATTTGAGAAAGAATGACTGAAGATTCCCCTAAACTGGCAAAGGAAAGAGACACACAGTCTGAGAAGCACAGAGAGCCCCAAATAAGATAAACCCAAAGAGGCCCACAAGACACATCATAGTTTAAATGACAAAGGATAAAGACAAAAAGAGAATCTTAAAAGCAAGGAAGAGAGATTCTTGAAAGCAGCTAATTACCTATAAGAGAGCTCCCATAAGACTCTCAGCTGATTTTTCAATAGAAACATTGCAGGCCAGAGGAGATGGCAGAAATATTCAAGTGATGAAAAACAAGAACCTAAAAC
>NW_005871427.1:10075-16012 GCF_000147115.1 Myotis lucifugus | reverse complement strand
AGTGAGGGGAAGTCAGTGTGAGCCCAGACACAAACCTCCCTGCAGGAGAGTCTGTGACCACAGGTAAAGTACCTGGAACACAAGGACCAAGGACCATCCCAGCAGCAGGTGCAGCTGGAGGTTTGGGCTGGTTTCCTCTTCATGTCACAGTTTCCCTAGTGAACCTCTGGATTCCTGACTCTGTGCTTACCTCTGACATCTCTTAGTCAGAAAGTCTGTTGTAAACAGAGACAACTTTCTCAGGTGGACAAACTGAGCGTCTCTTCAGACACTCGTGTGCCAAGTCCAATTAATGATCAAATCTTCTGCAACGTCACCTACATCCAACCAGAGGCTCTACTGACTCAACAGTGCATCTCAGCCCCACACAGCTCAGGGTCCAAGCCATCCAGAAGGACAAGAGCATGTTGGACAGTGAGCACAAGAGTCATGTGAACTGAAACCTGAGAAGAAGGAACCCAGGTGGGGACAGTCATTGACTTGTGATCATGCTCATAGCATGGAGAGGATGTGACACCAGGCAGAGGCAGAGGGACCCACAGAAGCATGGTGCAGATGTCCAGGCTGATGACACACACACCTGTGGACATGGAATGTTTACTGTGCACAGAGTTGAAATCTCTGGGAAGCACAGGGAAGCCCTTCAGGAAGTCAGAGTTGCTTTGATGGAGCCAGGAAAGGAGACTGACTCTGGGACTTGATTTGTCAAGCTGGTGAGGGAGGGGAAGAATTCTGCTTTCAGGGACTTGTGTGGTTTTAACCTCTTACTGACAAATGAAGAGGAGACCAATATTTCAGGACAGATTCGCATGTGGGGCAGAGGGAGAAGAGGCAGGAATGAGGCATAAGTTGGCAGCAGTCGAATGTAAAGTAATATAATGTTTGGCTACCTATTTCCCTTTTGAGTTTTTTTTTTTTTTGTCTCTATTTTTCTTCATTTTTTATTTATTTATTTATTTAATATTTCAAGAAAAAAACTATCTTCAATATAATAATGGTACATCCAATAAATCTTAATATTTCAAGAAAAAAGATTTTAATATAATAATGTTACTTGCAAGAAACACCAATTATTCAAGAGAAATGATCATAAATATAAGTCATAAATAAAAATCCTAGAAGAAACCATAGGCAGCAAAAATCTCAGACATCTCTAGTTGCAATATGTTTACAGATACATCTCCTAGGGCAAAGGGAACTAAGAAGAAAATATTTAATACTAGAGGCCCGGTGCACAAAATTTGTGCACTCTGGGGGGAGGGGTGTCCCTCAGCCTGGCCTAAGCACTCTTGCAGTCCAGGAGTCCTCAGGGGATATCCGACTGCTCCCACCACCACCGCTGTGCTCTCCAGCCTTGAGCCTGACTTCTGGCGCACTGACCACCAGGGGGCAGCTCCTGAGATGAGCATCTGCCCCCTGGTAGACAGTGAGTGTCATAGCGACCAGTCATTCCACGGTTCAGTTGATTTGCATATTAGCCCTTTATTATATAGGATTACATACAATAAACATTAGTATTTCAAGAAAAAAAATTTTAAGTATCATAATATTGCCAAAACTGTACTATCATAGTATGATATCTCAAAAGTTGTAGGAGATATTAAAAATCTGCAAATGGCAGGATTATTTTTATTATATTCTAAAATATTTTTTCTCTGGCTCTATTTTTGTTCATCATTTTATGTTGTTCATTATATTCCACAAATGAGTGTGATCATGTGATATTTATCTTTCTCAGACTGGCTTATTTCGCTTAGCATAATGCTCTCCAGTTCCATCCACACTGTTGCAAATGGTAAAAGTTCCTTCTTTTTCATAGCAGTGTAGTATTCCATTGTGTAGATGTACCACAGTTTTTTAATCCACTCATCTGCTGATGGGTTCTTAGGTTGTTTCCAAATCAAAGCTATTATAAATTGTGCTGCTGTGAACATAAGAGTGTATATATCCTTTCTGATTGGTGTTTCTGGTTTCTTGGGATATATTCCTAGAAGTGGGATTACTGGGTCAACTGGGAGTTCCATTTTTAATTTTTTGAGGAAACTCCATACCATTCTCCACAGTGACTGCACCAGTCTGCATTCCCACCAGCAGTGCACGAGGGTTCCTTTTTCTCCACATCCTCACCAGCACTTGTCGTTTGTTGATTTGTTGATGACAGCCATTCTGACAGGTGTGAGATGGCACTGCATTGTCATTTTGATTTGCATCTCTCAGATGATTAGTGACTTTGAGCAAGTTTTCATATGTCTCTTGGCCTTCTTTATGTCCTCTTTTGAAAAGTCTCTATTTATGTCCTTTGCCTATGCCTATTTTATGATTGGATTGTTTATCTTCCTTTTGTTAAGTTGTGTGAGTTCCCTGTATATTTTGGAGAATAAACCCTTATTGGATACTAGAGGCCTGGTGCACAAAATTCATGCACGGGTGTGGGGGGTCCTAAACTAGCAGTCGGGGATCAGGCCTAAACTGTCAGTCAAACATCCTTCTCACAATCCTGGACTGCTGGCTCCTAATCGCTCACCTGCCTGCCTGCCCAGTCGCCCCGAACTGCCCCCCCCACTGCTGGCCTGATTGCCCCTCACTGCCTCTGCATACTGGCCTCATTGTCCCTAACTACCCCCCCTGCTGACCTGGTAGCCCATAACTGCCCCCGGCTGCCGACCAGGTCACTCCCAACTGCCCCTTCCCTGCCAGCCTGGTTGCTCCTAACTTCTCCCCCCACCAGCCTGGGTACCCCTTGCTGCCCCCTGCCAGCCTGGTTGCCCCCCACTTCTCCCCTCTGCTGGCCTGGTCACCCCCAACTGCACCCCCCTCCAGCCTGGTTGCCCGTAACTGCCCCACCCCACTGGCCTGGTCACCCCCAACTTCCTCTCTGCTGGCCTAGTCACTCCGCATGCCCCCCCTCCCTTCCACCGGCCTGGTCACCCCACGCAGCCTGCTGTTCAGTCGTTTGGTCGTCCCTCACTAAGCCCGCTGCCAACCTGGTCACACCACACAGCCTGCTTGTCCAGTCATTTGGTTGTCCCTCACTAACTCCCCTGCTGGCCTGGTCATCCCATGCAGCCTGCTTGTTCAGTCATTTGGTTGTCCCTCACTAATACCCCTGCCAGCCTAGTCATAGGCAGCCATCTTGTGAGGGTCAATTTTCATATTACCTCTTTATCATATAGGATAACATTGACAAATATGTTCTCCCATGCTGTGGGCTTTCTTGTTGTTCTGTTAATGGTTTATTTTGCTGTGCAGAAGCTTTTTATTTTGATGTAGTCCCATTTGTTATTTTCTCTTTAGTTTCCATTGTCCTAAGAACTGTACCTGTGAAGATATCTCTATGACATATGTCTGATATTTTGCTGCCTAAGGATTCTTCTAAGATTTTTATGGTTTCCCATCTTATGATTAAGTCCTTTTATCCATTTTGAGTTTATTTTTGTATATTGTGTACTTTGGTGCTCTAGTTTCATTTTTTTGCATGCATCTGTCCAATTTTCCCAACACCATTTATTGAAGAGACTATCATGTCTCCATTGTTTGCTCCTGCCACCTTTGTCAAATATTAATTGAGCATATGGCTTGGGTTGATTTTTGGGTTGTCTGTTGTGTTTCATTGGTCTACATGTCTGTTCTTGTGCCAGTACCAGGCAGTTTTGAGAACAGTCGCTTTTTAATATAGCTTGATATCTGGTATTGTGATCCCTCCAACTTTGCTCTTCTTTCTCGGGATTGCTGAGGCTATTCGGGTTTTTTGTTTTGTTTTGTTTTGTTTTTTATTATTAGTCCAGATGAATTTTTGGAGAGATTGTTCTAGGTCTGTGAAATATTCCATTGGTATCTTAATGGGGATTGCATTGAATCTATAGATTGCATTGGTTAGTATGGACATTTTAGTGTTGTTGATTCTACCAATCCATGAACATTCTATATTCTTCCATTTGTTTATGTCTTCCTCTATCTCTTTTTTCAACATCCTGTAGTTTTCTGAGTACAGGTCTTTTGCCTCCTCAGTTAAGTTTATTCTAGGTATCTTAATTTTTTTGTGCAATGGTAAATGGCATTGTTTTTTGTTTGTTTGTTTGTTTGTTTGTTTTGTGTTTTTTTTTTTTTAGTTTCTCTTTCTGTGAGTTCATTATTGGTGTATAAAAAGCCATAGATTTCTGTTTGTTAATTTTGTAGACTGCTACATAGCTGAATTCATTTATTAAGTCTAGTAGTTTTTGATCGAGTCTTTGGGGTTTTCTAGGTGCAATATCATGTCATCTGCGAATAATGACAGTTTTACTTCTTTTCCAGTTTCAATGCCTTTTATTTCTTCTTCTTGTCTGATCACTGTGGCTAGGACTTCCAGTGCTATGTTGAATAAGAGTGGTGCAAGCGGACATCCTTGTCTTGTTCCTGTTCTTAGGGGAAATGCTGTTACATTTTGCCCATTGGTTGTACGTTTGTCATATATGGCCTTTATTATGTTGAGGTATGATGCCTCTATTCTCACTTTGCCGAGAGATTTTATCAAAAATGGGTATTGGGTTTTGTTGAGTGCTTTTCTGTGTCTATTCATATGATCATGTGATCCTTGTCTTTCAATTTGTTGCTGTGAAGTACCACATTTATTGATTTGTGAATATTGTACTAGCCTGCATCCTTGGAACAAATCTCACTTGGTTATGGTGTGAGATCTCTTTAACATATTGGGATATCCGATTTGCTAGTATTTTATTGAAGGTTTTAGCATCTATGTCCATCAGGGATATTGGCCTGTAATCATCTTTCTTTGTAGTGTCTTTATCTGGTTTTGAAATTAGGATAATGCTGGCATCATAAAAAGAGTTTGGAAGTGTTCCTTCCCCTTGTATTTTCTGAAATGGTTTGAGGAGTATATGTGTTAGCTCTTCTTTGAATGTTTGGAAAAAGTCTCCTGTGAAGCTATCTAGACCTGGGCTTTCGTTTGGTGGGAGTTCTTTGATTACTGCTTCTATTTCATCGGTTGTTATTGGCCTATCAGTGTTTTTGATTCTTCCTGATTCAGTTTTGGGAGATTGTATTTTTCTAGGAATTTGTCTGTTTCATCCACATTGTCCAGCTTGTTGGCATATAGTTGTTCATAGTATTTTTTTTACAATCCTTTGTATTTATGTGGTGGCAGTGGTTACTTCTCCACTATCATTTCTGGTTTTATTTATTTGAGTCCTCTCTCTTTGTTTCTTGATGAGTCTGGCTAATGGCTTATCATTTTTTTTATCCTTTCAAAGAACAAGCTCTTGGTTTCATTGATTTTTTTTTCAGTATCTATGTTATTTATTTCTGCTCTAATCTTTAGTATCTCCTTCCTTCTACTTACTCTGGGTTTTTCTTGCTGTTTTATTTCTAGTTCTTTAAGTTGTAGAGTTAAGTATTTTATTGCTGATTTTTCTAGTTTTCTTAGGTATGCCTGTAGTGCTATGAACTTCCCTATCAGGACTGCTTTTGCTATGTCCTAGAGATTTTGGGTTGCTGTGTGTTAATTTTCATTTGTTTCCAGGAAGTTTTTTTTTTTCTTTTTTGATCTCGTTGATAACCCATTTATTGTTTAATAACGTGCTATTTAGCCTCCATGTGTTTGAATGGTTTTGGGTGTTTTTACTGTAGTTGATTTCTAATTTCATTCCACTGTGATCTGAGATGATGCTTGATATGACTTCAGTCTTCTTGAACTTGTAGAGACTTGTTTTGTGTCCTAACATGTGGTCTATCTTTGTGAATGATCCATGTGTACTTAAGAAGAATGTATATTCTGCTGTGTTGGGGTGAAATGTTCTATACATGTCTATTAAATCCATCTGATCCTCTGTGTCCTTTAGAGTCTCTGTTTTCTTATTAAGTTTTTGTCTGGGATATCTGTCCAGTGAAGTTAGAGGGGTATTAAAATTCCCTACTATGACTGTATTATTGTCACTCTCT